>NW_026252153.1:0-123814 GCF_025399195.1 Umbelopsis ramanniana AG
TAAGCTTACAGAGTGAATCAAGTAAACTTTGGCTTTCGTTAGGAACGTTTGTGTGTTAAACTGCGCACCAGAGTATGTGTTGCTCTTGAATGATTGTTTGATGCATAGAAACGAAAGCTCTTGGCTTCCCATCAAATCAATGAGCTGAACAGGACTGAAATCAGGGTAAATGCTGTAGCAAGATGAGCAAGATGGTTCCTTCCGACGTGAGGTTGAAAAGCATCTCTATGACAACACATGCATTGTGACACAATTTCCATTGACAAAGAGAATTGCCACTAGCGATTTCCGAAATTGGGTTTTCATGGCAGTCTTCTTCATCCATCCAGTTCATAACGGCCGGTAGAGAAATAAAAGAAAATGAGAGCAAATAATGTACCAAATATAATATCAATTGGCTCGCATATTGGAGTATCATTTGACGTTGAAATAAATACTGTATCGTATCCACCCGTTACCTGCTCTTCACCGAGATACATGGACCGAAGAGTGAGGCACTCTCGCCAAGGTGAGTTTACCCCGATATTTAATCCCCATCTATTTCGTGACCTTGGCTACTATTCTGTTCGTATCTCTACCATTGATACTAGTAACAATCAGGTATAAATCCCAAAATGCACATCTCCGGCAATTCTGCTACAGACAATCTCTCTGTAATATAGAGACTGTTCCTGGCTGTGACCACCCGGCCGCCGTTTTCCTAGGTTTGGGGAATACTAATGAGGATAGCCTGCAGAATAAAGGTTAAAATTTATTGGCTGTGACCACCTGGCCGCCTTTTTCCCAAGTTTGGGGAATACTAATGAGATAGCCTGTAGAATAAAGGATAAATTTATCGGCTGATTTGCTCGTTCTTCATTGATCAATCACATCATCTTCTTTCTTATCAGCAATGGGTGTTAATGGCCCTCAGACCAACGTTTGATACGGAGTTTGAATGTTTATGAGAAGCGCTAAAAGGACTGTAGTATTACAAAAGTACGAAAATAAAATAAACGCGTCAAGCTCAAATGGAATTTCCATGGTGGGTCCGCTTGCTGGCATTGGCTGCCTTCAATCTGGACGCTTTTTGAAGCATGTTAGCTTGGTGTAGAGAAGAAAGACTGGATATGGAAGAATTGGAAATCAAGGATGCCCTGGTGCCGTCTTGTCTCAAACTGGATGTCAGCGTAGGTGACATAATAATAGAGTTATCCGGCGAAACGAGAGATCGTGGGTACTGGCTATCAGGACGGCTACGGCGAATGCCACTAGTGGGACGATTCATAGCTGAATTAACTTCTCCGGATGCCAGAGTGGACAATGTTTGTGCATCGGATAGCAGTGAACTACGTAGGTTGGACATCCTTCGAATTGAACTTCTGCTCTTGGTGCTTAGAGGTAAACCAAATCCACCTCGTGCACTTCGACGAACGGAGTTATATTGACGTGGAAGTCTCTGTGACCCTAGTCCTTCAGATTGGTCCTCCATGAGTGTGGAATTGGATCGAACCGAAGAAGTTGTCGCTCTCTTAAGCATTGCGAGCGAAGAACGAATAGTCTGGTTTTCCGCACCAAGATGAGAAAACATGGCCGAACTTTCAAGCTCACGTTTTCGTACGCTGTCAATCAAGTCTCCCAGAACTAGAGTTGACTCCATAATGCTTGGCTCGTCACTTGCCAACAATGCTTCTTGTTGGGATTGTAGGGTAGCGATAATATTTGGTAGAGTCTGCGAGGATATCTTGGTTTGATCTTTGCGTTGCTGTTCTAGTGCACTGAGAAGGCTTTCATGAACAATGTGATATTGCTCTAATTCGTTGAGAATAAGATCTTGCTGTTCTTGGTCTTGTGCTTCATCATTGCTCTCCTGTGATATTAGGGAAGAATCTCCTTTCATTCCATTGGGAATTGAGCCGTTGGCAGGATAATTCATCAAAACTCCATCTCGTACATCGTTCACAACCTCCCAGACCTTGATTATTTCTTCTTTACGGTGTTGGATGACGATTTCAAGTTCTCGCTTCAAAAAAAACACCTGTCGCTGAATGTCGCTCAAGTCATCGCACATATAGTTTAACCTATCTCGACCTTGTGAGAGCTCTCTTTCAGATTGTAATAATACAGCTTGAGACTCGGAAAGTTTGGATTTCAAGGATTGTAGCTGGGATTCACATGATATCTTGAGTGTATGGAGACTGGATTCCAGCTTGACCAAACGGCAGCGTATTTCTATGCTACCTTTGCCAAAAGAAATGTCGTTGTCTGGACTGGCGTTGCAGTCCACATCATCATCAAAGACTACTTCACTGACGCATTCTACATCTTCTTTCCAGTCCTTTTGGATAATGACAAGGTTGGGCTCTTCAGTTTCAAGTCGCTCCAGCAGCCCAGACAATAGTTCGGCAGGGCGAACCTGACTGATTTCCGATTTGATATCTTCAATTTCGGCACGCTTTTCCTGATGCTCGTTGTCTAATGTTGCCCTCTCAGATATGAGGCGTTGCTGCTCCTCAAATAGCTGTGCTGTTTGATCCATGATAGCACTAAGCTCTGTACTGACTTGCTGTCGATTTTCATTCGATCCATCCAAGCTCGAACCGTCGTCCATGGGACCATCGTTTCTACCCACACGAAGCTCCTCTACTCGTTGAGTTAACTGTTCTGGGCTGTGCACCTTATCTATGGAATTCAGCTGATCTTCAAGGTCCAACCGGTTCTCATACATGTTGCGCTTTGAGCTCAAGATCTGATGTATGCGCTTGTCCGCTTCATAAATATCCTTCTCAATTTCATGAAGGTTAGACATCAATATATCAAATGTTAACTCCAGATGGTTTAACCTTTGCGGTTTTTCAGAACGCATCAACGAAGACCGTTCCTTTGTGGAAGATGGTGAAATGCTAAGTTCTCTCACTGATTCTTCTGTTTTTCCCATAGAAGACACGCTGCCTTGTTGCTTGAAGCGAATGGAGGTCTCGACGGAATCCAATGCCTGGTCATTTGATGGAAAGTCGGTCACATCTTCTTGTTGTTGCTCAGCATCTTCACCATTTTCAGTATTCTTCTCGATTCGTTCTTTGGAAGCGTTCCATCGGTTAAGCAGAATAGTTTGGGCCTCACGAAGTCTTCTAGAGTACTCTATATCATCCATAATGGTCTTGCTTTCTGGATTATTAAGAGTTTTTGAATTTTTCAGGCTATTCATGTTGATGTCTGCAATCTCTTTTTCTACTTGTTCGGAGTGCTCCATTATGAGACTGTCGAACTCCTCCATCATTTTTTGCTGCTGAATGCGTTTTGCGTTTGAAGGATGCCGGCGACTGTCTGATTCCAAAAACATGATTGCCTCCATAATGAACTGAATGTTTTCCATCGACGAACGCTCGCTTTCATTTGTACTGTCGAGATCAGAAACTGACTTGCATGCTTTTTCCAGCACTCTGTTTCCTTTACGCCGGAGTGCTTCCACCTTTCGGGCAAGTTGATCATTGTCGCATTCTAGATCTTTGACTCGATCACAGAGCTTTTCGTAAGCTTCATATACGGCTTCAATGTTTTCTCTTTCCACTTCACATCTTTCCCAGAGCTCCATATTGAAAGCTTCAATTCCGTCCATGTCTTGTTGGTACCAAACTACAACGCTTTGATATTGTTCATCCGTAATATCAAACAGTGCATAGGTTTGCTCAAGCTGGGTTCGAAGACCGTCAATGGACGCTCTTAGCTGTGCAAAATGTCTCCTCTGCTGATCAGAGTCCAGATTTGCCGGCCGTAATACCATATTAGTTATCTTGGCTAATAAGCATTCGATGGACTTTGATCCAGTCGTGAGATAGAAGAAAATGTTGCTTAGGATCTGTATAAATTGCTCGCGTAGCTCTTCCAGAGTCTGAGGGATTTGTATAACGTGATCTAACTTAGTGGGTGGACTGCCGACAATCAATGTCTTTAAATGTCTTGAGGGAGGCAAGCTTTCTGTTGGAGAGATGATGGAGCTTTGGCGCTGGAATGCGCTTCTAGTGCTGGTCCGTAATGTTGATCGATTCAACAAGGATGCTGCATGGTCATTATGAATACTTGTTGCATGTACACCGTTTAATGGTGTAATCTTGTCTTGAGCAGCTTCTTTTAAAAGGACTGTTGAATGGTTAATATAAGATTACAACGTTACCTATTTAAACTTTTTCCCCACTGCTTTTTTCCATACCTTCCAGAGTCTTTTTCGCTGCTTCCGATTTCACCACTTCAAGCGGTGTAAACCCTCTCTTGTTCTTGTAAGTAATATTTGCATTACCTTCACGGACTAGTACTTCGATGACTTCCACAACACCTCCAAACTCTGCTGCGAAATGTAGTGGAGTGTTTCCTGTAGGATCAGGATGATTGACCAATGCTCCTAAACGGATAAGCAGAGAAGCGCACCGTGCCAGATGACGACAAGCGTTTGCGGTAGAGTTCAACTCTAGGTTGTTTTCATAGGTACCGAAAGGAGCTTCGGAATTCCTCAAGCTCTCATTTGAGGCATACGACAACCTTCCTTCAGATGCCGATGATCTAGAGGATGTACCGCTTTGCATACTTAACCGATAGCTTTCATCGAATTGGGATTTCCCGTCACCCTCTTCCTCTGTACTTCTTGCTTGAGTGGATACGCTTGGAGTAGGTGTCCCTACACATTCAATTTGAGGTCTTCTTCCTCGTTTGGAATCTGCTCTACCACTTTGTGCACCTTTTTGTATTCCCCATACATTATTTTCTTTATCGACTCCGAAGCGACATAGATGATGAAGTGCTGTGCGCCCATAGGCACTTTGTGCGTTGATATCGGCTCCAGCCTGAAACAGCATAGTAACCGTTTCAAGTGACGGTAATGGCTTACTACGTATAGCATGATGGAGAGGAGTCAAGCCAGTTTTTGCATCATGGTGATTGACCAAAATCGTCGTATTGTAGGTTTGTTGATTTGCTGATGCTGGAATTGGCGGAGTCAAAAGCAATGATTGAATGGATAGATGATCATGCGCTTTTATGGCTACAAGCAAAGCAGCTTGTGCTTTTTGCAAGTCAAATGAAGAATCCAAAGCCTCATGTACATCCTCAGTTGGTGATGGCAATGGGTTCAGTTGAAGGTGAGAGAGAGACGATGAAAATGGAGGTAAAGAATTAATGAGGGAAAACAACCGTGTGTAATTCGTTGGGTATTTCACATATTGTGAGGAAGTGCTGAGAACCTGTATAAAGAAAAAAAAAACAAAAGATTATCCACCTGTTTGCAAGACAATCATTCCTCCCTAATGTCATAGGCTCTGAAAAACTTACTGGTACTTCAGGTCTTCTACTCCTTAACGCTTCCTCACATAACAAAATAATTTCCTGATTCCTTGCTCCCCACTGTAGCGCTGACCAGCCATGATCATCTGTCACGTCTGGGGACGCGTCGTATTGGAGCAAAAGTTTTACGTTTGTCGCATTGCCATCTCGAGCTACCGTATTGCTTAGTACACTTCTACTCATTTACTGGTAATACAATAACAGTGCTACTAACCGGCATACATCAAAGGCGTGGCGTTTTTGTTGTCTGCTCCGTCAACGTTCACCCTGCCGTCTTCCAACAAAAGGGTCATAATCTCTGTCTTTCCAAGATAACTTGCCATACACAGTGGTGTAATACCGTTTGCGTCATTTTGAGCTGAATCTAAGGTAGCGACATGTAAATTGTGATGTCCAAGTAAGCAGTTGCGCATGATATTCAGATGAGCTGGGTGAGTCTGTGCAATAAGAGGTGCGTTCGCTCCATTAATGCAGCTGCTGTCTAAGTCAAGACCATAGATGGCACACATTATGGCAGTGCTAAATTCAAAGCATCGGTCAACTCACTAGCCGTTGTACAGAATGAAGAGCTATAATGACTACTCACCGTCCTCTCCCATCTTTCAGGTTAATATCAGCACCGGCGCTCAAAAGCAATCGTACCATATCCTCATGACCACCAATAACAGCCAAATTCAGTGGGTGGGCGTAATACTCTTCATCGATCTGTATCTTCTTGAGAAGCTCGGGTTGATTGACGATGCGCTTTGATATCAATGGCGTAAACGTGCGTTTAGCATTCCATGCAATTAAACTGTTGACATCGAACCCGGCTTGTAAGAGGCCACGGACGTCAACTAGTTTATTTTCTGTGACAGCTTGTAAAAAATCCATCAACACTTGAACATGTAGCGAATACAGGGATAAGAAGAAGTAAAAGACGGGAGAATGAAAGAGTAAAAAGGGAGGGAAAAGGGAGCAGTTATACCCGGCAGCCTTGCTTTATTTTTCCTTCACCACGTTCCTGATTCGGTGTGGAGCCAACTGGTTCGTGGCTCGCTGTTACCATCTAAGGAATATGATCTTCCAAAGAACCCGCCCTTTTGTAATCTCTGCCAGCCCAAGTTTTTGACTATTTTGTAAGTTTGAAAAGGTTGCGGTAGTAAATGACTAGAATGCAAAGATTACTCATAACGTTGGAGCAGAAGCTTTTTGCTTGTAAATGCAATGCACCGCTGAAAATTTCAGCGCTCTCAAGTCATGCAGATCTCTACCCCAACAAAGCCGCAGGAAAACATACCCGTTAGGGTCCGTGGAGGTCCATACACAATTTCCTTGTTTCCAGGCTGAAAGCCTTGCAATCACTTAAGGACAAGTTCTTGCCTCATCTACGTCATGATCACAGTTCTGAGTGCCATCTATCAGTAATAAGTTAGTAACGAAGTTCATCACCTTGCAATGAAACAAGTATGAAGACAACACGATAAACATGGTAAAAATGGGTTATCGCTCTTTTCTTTTCTTTAAGGAACAGGACTTTCTTCTCTACCAATACAATGAGACATAACCATACTGCCAAAAACCAGCGCAAGTTGTGTTGGCGGAGTTACCGCGTTGATCTGTAGAGCGAAATTTGGAGTCAATATCCATAAAGCTTGATATGGAACCCAGCTCAAATTCAATCATAAACATTAAAAGCAAGAAGGACCTTTCGGAAGACATTTCCTTAAGTTCTGATACCGGAGAGAACATTCGCCTTGAGTTCCTTTCACGGTTACCAGAAATGAAGGAATGGCACAAATTCCGTCTATGCAATGTGCCATCAGCTGAAGCCGATCGCGTCCTGGAAGAAATACAGAAAATGCCATACGTAGAACAAGCCTATGTTGACAAGCCAAGACTTAGAACGAAGCGATGATTATTATTTATTATATACCATTGTACATTCTGCTTGCACATAAACGTTTTCACAGCTTCCTGTACCAACATTTGATTGCTTGTTACATAATTAACCTTGATATAACCATTGACTTTTTATATACATGTCCAACTGAATTGGAAATCCTGCTCCAAGTAGATACGTTTCTAATTCGCCCCGTAAAGTGGTGTCCAAGCCGGATAACGTAATATGCAATGACATGACATTGTTTGCCCATTGCGAAGAAGTTCTTATATAGCAAACCGGCTGTCCGTGTGTTCCTTGTCGCGTGCTAACGCAATAAGTATTTTTGTCTTTCTCGTCTTAAGAAGATCATGCTGCTTGTTGCAACAAGGCATCAATCTGCTCGTTGTCAACATACGGCTCACATGCCCATACGCTTGAAAATCCGATCAAATGCTGTGGATGTGCTGATCCTTCAGGTGCATTTAATACCGCCTGTATCGTTTGCTTAAATGGATTGAATATAAGTTTGCGTCTAAACAAGAGCAGGCATAAACATAACCACTGATGATCACCTTCATAATATAGTCTTGATCCAACATGTCCAAACATGTCTTGTAAAGGCATGTAAAGTTATCCACACCTCCTTCATCCCCTTTCTCCGCTTGGATTTGAAAAGCCATCTGCTTTTCTTGCAAATGTTCGTCGAAAAGAACGTACATATCATCGAGATACCCTCTCACTTGTGTCCAGGTCAGTCAAATGTATACGACAAAACACAATGCTGTATATGCTTACATTCATTTACAACTTCCGAAAGGTCTTGGATATAGTTGAAAGAACCTAATAAACTTAAATTATCACCTGCTACGCTGCTGGTTACCGGCATTGCTGGCAGCTTACCATCTCGTTGAGCGGCGGCTGTCCGTAAAATGTCTGATCCACGCCCTGAGGATTTTTTCCACCTAGTAATGCTGATAATGGTGATAGAGAAGTAAGTGTGAAGGAAACTAAAGGGACATAATTGTAGAATCACGTACCATTCAGCAATTGTCGAAGTACTCATCGATCGACTCAAGTTTCAAGCTGGCAGGTTGTGGCTTCGCCTGATCATTTTGCCAGTTTTTTTTAACAGCCAAAATTTGCG
The DNA here is from genome assembly GCF_025399195.1 of Umbelopsis ramanniana AG. Classification (NCBI taxonomy): domain Eukaryota; kingdom Fungi; phylum Mucoromycota; class Umbelopsidomycetes; order Umbelopsidales; family Umbelopsidaceae; genus Umbelopsis; species Umbelopsis ramanniana. Next base: position 8,322 of record NW_026252153.1, read on the forward strand.
GTGTCCATTTCAAGCATTGTCAGCACCGAAGGCACTTATCCCAATGCTATTTGTAAGAATTCTCAATGATACATATGACAATTGTTACGTTTATTTTCATAACTTAGAAAAGTGTACTGATAGTTAAATATAGCCTACAACTTAAGCAGACAGAGCGCAGGCTTGGGTAGCAGCGTTCCAGTTTTGCTGGATCAAGTAGTCCTTTCCACCGACGACAACGTTGTATGCAGCACCGTTGGAGGCAGTCTTGGTGGTACCGAAAGTCCAGGCACACTTATCGGCATTCTCTTGGCCAGAGGCATCATACCAGGCGTTCAAGTCGGGGTCGGAGGCAGCTTCGACAATTTCGTGAGCAAGGACGGAAATCATTCCATCGACGGCAACGTCACCGTTGGGAGAGGTCTTCTGGTTGTTGGGGGCAATGCAGCCACTGGGGCAGGCGGTAGCAAGACCAGCAAACAAGTACTTGAGATCCTTTCCTGAGATGGTTCCTAGAAATCCGATACTTATCAACACGTGTGTCTTCAACGACTGACAATCCGAATTCCAGCATCACTTACCATCTGTGTGCCAGCCACAGTATTGGGAGCAGAAACCAGAGGTCTCAGAAACATCACCAGCAGTGAGAACAGCGTAGATACCGTTAGCATCAACGGGAAGACCACCTGCACTGATAGCGTGAGAGACAATGGTCTCGATGGAGTTGTCGCTCAAGCTCTTGCCTTGAGAGTAGTTGTCGGCATAGGCAGTACCGAGAGTAACTGGTCCAGTAACATAGTTACCAGAGTTATCGTGGTAAGTCTTTTCGATGTTCCACCAGGTGGAAGAGCTAACACCGCTGATAAAGGTGTTGACAATAGTCTTTTGAGCAGCAGTCCATGTACCGTAGAAAATGGGGTAGACTGACGGGAACAACAAAGTTTAAGTAACAATAAATTCTGAGTTTGGAAATGTATTCCCGGATACACAACATAATGAGACTACTAACCTTTGATGGTACCAGTCATAATAGGACCGCCATGATAAGTGATCTGAACGGAAGCTCTTCCAGTGGGAGTGGTGGTAACATTGGCAGGGCGAAGACCAGCAATACCCTTCTTGTTGTGGATACCGGAGAAAGGAGTGGGGACAACGGCGGGAGCTGCCAAGCTAGAGGCAACGAAACCGAGAACAGCAGTAGCAGCAGCGATAGACTTGAAGAGCATCTTGAAAATTTGTTTGGATGAAGATATGAAAGAAGGACATTGCAAACAGCATTTATATACAAATTGACCGATCGTCCAGGCAATGAAATCGATGCGAATGATCGCATGAAATTGTACAACGGTATGTTCAACTTAGTTGAAAAGTTCCTAAATGAAGTGAACGGTTTGTGGAAGGTATTTCCTCATTGAATGCGTTCTTACCGTTTTCATCTTTGAACGCTTCAAGACAGGATAATCGGCTTCATCAACTTAACCATAGGAGGCAGGCCTACGAGTAGCGGCCATTCGATCCCAAAGAGGGTTTGTTCGCTTATTTCGCTGTCGTAATACCTGAAATTCCCCTATTAGACTGAAAGCAATCACGTCCTCAGGCAGGTTGGTCGATCGATTAGTATCATTGGAGGCATCTGGTTGTGCAAAACGCATTCACCGTACGTGAAGCATGTAACGCATGACATCCATAAAAGAGATTTTCAACCATTTGAGGTTTGAGGGTACACATGAGGACGCATATCCTGGGTTCGACTAACTCTGTGCTCAATTTGGTGACAGTCTCTTTGGCTCTTGGGTAATGTCTTGATAGTGTGTAACAGCGTCACGGAGGTACGGCAAACTGCATGTCCAGCGAGCACACCATATCCAGTGAGCGAACCGTCTTACAATACAGATGCTACACGCTTCTTATCTATAGTCATTATTTTTACGGATGGCATGTACTTCTACAAACTATTTTATTCAACTGAATTCGACGCGTTCATTTTATTTGCCCCAAAACAAGTAAAAACAAAAAAGACGACCAACAAGAATTATCAAGATCAGCACGCCACAAAGCTCCCGAGAATTTAATTTTGCATCTTGCTATTGTGGTAAGCATATCGTGAGAGACAAGCTGCAAGCCACATTACTCGTTGTTTCCAAGCAAAGTACTTTCATTAGCTGCTTCTTATGGTAAGAAAATCCAAGTATGGTCACCACAGATACACCTTGGAGCTTAATACCAGTTTAATTTTAATGTTCGGTGCGCACTACAATAATATCACATAGATAAGAGTTCCTGCTCCACATGGCATTAAGATGAAATGGAAAAAAAAAAAAACCAACTGGAAAGCTATTACTGATGCCTACAAGTGGATAAACATAATAGAAGCAACCATTTTCCTTGCCACAGATAGCAAAAAGATACAAATTCACAAAAATCGGCATGGCCCATCATTCAAATGACGCCTCTACGGGAAAGCCAATGATCACCTGAGGGTGGCGAGTTTAAGCTAAGAATTAAAAACGGGTCCATGAAATCGTTGAGATGATCTTTTTTATTTTTATTATTTTTGGTGTACCGAGGATCAACCACTAAGCGGTCCAACTGCGAGCGATAAACTCTGTGATACCAACATCATGCATATTGAACTGAAAGCATCCGATGAGAATACCAGCAGTAGCGGTAGTCAAAGTGTATGTCATGAGTCTGTTCATGACGGGGGATTTGTGTTTGGGATAATAATCTGTCCAAGGTAAGTATGTATTAGTGAGAGCACTCGTTCCATCGAGATATTACGACAACTTCATTATTCCCAATGCGATCTCGGTTGTCCATTTCAAGCTATCGTTCAATTTCTTAAAATGAAAGGAACTTACCAGTTATGCATGCGTCGAAACCTATGGATAAAATGACCAATTAGCATGAGTGGTACATAACTGCCCTACACATGATTACGCTGTACATACCGATGTGAAGATGAACTGGAAGAACGACACCAAGTAAGACATCGGTGACGGGGTTAGCTCCAACAGCCAGCTGAGCAGCCATGAGAGGTACGAGGGCAGCTGAAGCAGCACGCTCAACATCCCAATGATAAGAACCGTGTACACGATCAGGGGCGTGAGTTGTGCCAACCTGGGAAACCGCGGCAGCTGTCAATTGAAAAATGAATATATTTTAGTCTGCATGGTCGACATTTGACGGTGTACACGCGAAAAAATGGCTCGTACTGGTGTGAATTCTAGAAATGGTCATGGGTCTTGCTCTCATGAGGCCACGGACAGCATGTTGACGAATGGCGGCTGACATTTGGAACTGAAGAGTGGGGTAGTTTGCGATTCAAGGTCTTTGCAACGCTCAATGAAGCCCCTGTGGTGAGCCTTTCGTTTCTGCTGATGTCATCACTCCGGTCTTTCACGTGAATCACAGCATTTTTCACTGCCGTATCGGAGAGAACCGCCAAGGCGAGCATATCAAGGTCACAGTCACAGTACATGTTAATCTGAGTACTGCAGGACGCGGGAGAGGTTGTATTTATTCAGTAGATGTACTTTGCTATTGGCTTGAGTAATGTGACATAGAAACATATGAATTTCCTGGCGAAGCCAAGTGACTCCCGATTGTTTGTGGGTAATATTTGAAAGGTGTCGAAGCGGAAAACGAGGAGAGCCTATAGCAAAAGCAACAATAAACTATATGAAGAGGCTAGTCATTAGGTATACAGTCAATTCATCCTCCCCTCACGCAATATCGATTGTATGATACCATACAATGCCATATACCAATACTTGCCTCACTCCGTGGAAGCACCATCTTCTGCCTTGTATCACCAAGCTGGCGCTTTTAAGGCCATGAGTTCCGTTCAACTTTGAGAAAAATCACAAAGCCTTAAGGCATTGGCGTGATGAGAAAATTGTATTGTTGATATTGATGGCTGTGGGTAATGTTTTTCATAACGAGACGATTTAGAAACACAATTCCAATCAAAAGAACAAGTTGCAGATTTCAACTTCAATTTTATTTATATGTATTATACAACGGGTGTTAGGTAGAAGCCAAGCATTTAAAAATCGACAAGAGTGATGACAGACTTGACTTGAGTGTACTCCAACTAACAAGTTTAAAAAAAAAGATGATGTTAGTATTGAATGAGGATAATGGTAACTATTGAGACTCAGAGACGGAACTCACCAAAGCATATTTACCAAGCTCCTTTCCGAAGCCACTCTGCTTGTAACCACCGACTATTATAAACGTGATTAGTTAGAAACGCCAACTACTTTGCATGCATGTTGATTCAACATAAGGTCACACTTACATGGAACGCTGTTGTTGAAAAGATCGTAGCAGTTAACCCAAACGGAACCAGCCAAGAGTGCATTGGAAACCTTGATGGCAGTGGAGTGGTTGCTAGTGTAGACACCAGCAGCAAGACCATACTCGTTGTCGTTGGCAAGCTCGATGGCTTCCTCAACGTCAGTGAAGGTTCCGATGGCAACCACGGGACCGAAGATTTCTTCGCGCATAATGGTCATATCGTTCTTGCAGTTGGTGAAAACAGTGGGAGTAATGAAGTAACCCTTGTCACCAACACGCTCACCACCAAAGTGAAGAGTAGCGCCTTCCTCTTGACCAATCTTGATGTAGTTCATGATCTTGTCAAATTGTCCCTTGGAGACTTGAGGACCTTGGTTGGTTTCATCCTTGAAGGGGCATCCAACAACGATGGCCTTAGCTTGCTCAGTGAAGAGATCAATGAACTCCTTAGCAACGGATTCTTGAACAAAGATACGAGATCCAGCATTGCAGCTTTGACCGTGGTTGTTGAAGATACCAGCAGCGGCGTGCTTGGCAGCGTTCTTCAAATCAGCATCAGCGCAGACAATCTGGGCAGACTTGCCACCGAGTTCAAGCTGCAACTTCTTGAGGTTAGAGGAGCTGGAGCTCTCCATGATTCTACGGCCAGTAACGGTGGATCCAGTGAAAGCCATCTTAGAGACGCGGCGGTGGCTAGCAAGAGCGCTACCAGTGATGTGACCGTAACCGGTGATGATGTTGACGACACCCTACATAGTTCACTCTGTTATTACAAAACTCTCGAACAAACTACTTCATTCTTCAATGTGTACTTACAGCGGGGAAGCCAGCTTCCTTAACTAGTGCGGCAAACTTGTATGCAGACAAAGGAGTGAGTTCTGAAGTCTTCATGACAACTACAAATGAGACAAGATTAGAGATTTCCAAAGTCCGCTTTCCCGTCGGGGTATCGGAGTGTTATACTTACTGGAGTTACCAGCAGCAAGGGCAGGAGCGAACTTCCAAGCAGCCATCATGAGAGGGTAGTTCCAGGGGATGATGGCACCGACAACGCCAAGGGCTTCGTGACGGGTGTAGACGAGTTGGTCAGGGGAAGTGTCAATGACCTTTCCGTGGATCTTGTCAGCCCAACCGGCAAAGTAACGGTAACAGCCAATGCATCCTGCGATATCATCGTCTCTGGCAACGGAAAAGGCCTTTCCATTGTCGATGGCTTCGAGAGCGGCAAGTTCATCCTGATCACGCTCCATGAGATCAGCCAACTTGTTGATTAAAATACCACGGTCAGCGGGAGTGACCTTGGACCAGACGTTCTTGTAAGAGGCATAGGCGGCTTCAACGGCAGCGTTAACATCTTCCTCGGTAGCACTGTGGACCTTGCAAATAACCTCTTCAGTGGTGGGGTTGATGGTCTCAATAAGGGGACCATGACCGGCAACGAACTCGTTGTTGATGAAGAGGTGGGTATGGACTATTACGATTCCGAACAAGTTAATCCGGTGTCCTCAGAAAATACGAAACAACGCCTGAGGGATGGACTCTTACCTTCGAGAGTTTGACCAGACTGGGTCTTGATGGTTTGAATATCAGCTTGAGTTTCGGCAGCCATTATAGTTTAAAGAGCAATCGACGGAAAGATAGGTACAAAAGGTGATAAAGCTGGTCTTTTATAAGGTGGCGGAAGTTCCGACGAGCTTTTTTGGCCTGAGAAAGTCGCTGGTGCTATTTGTCAAAATCTAGGTTTACTCAGCCAATCAAATTTAACCTGAGATATGGTTGGCTGGGCTGTAGACTCCACCAACAAATCCAACTCTTCAGTTGAAGCTGAATGACTAAGTTCGCCCCAGTGACCCACAGTAGTGCCGCTGATAACAGTAATCACTCAATTTAACACTGTTTGATTGAGTGGACAGATTCTAACACGTCACATTTCCAAAAAGTGGATCAAATTAATTCGCTATGTTTAAATTTTATAGATACCTTAGTACATACCTTATATGTCTCTGGCAAGAACACAAACGAAAACAGTCGAAGGCCAATTTGTAGCCATTATATAAAAAGCTGTGCGAACATGACAGAAGATCTATTTGAAAAGGACGTAGTTGTGCGCACTGTCAGGTTAGCACGTTTCTGACATATCGTGGCTGGCTTCGCTTTCTTTCGGTAAACTTCGCGGTCATAACTTCACCTCGACTTGACAGCCTTATGTTTTTGCAGAACTCTGGCAAGTGCTCTTGGGTAATTGCAGAAGCATTGTTATACATTTACGTTTGACATGACGGTGCATAGAAAAGCTTGAGAGTATGAAATTGAAAGTCCGACAAAGTGTGCGATAGCATTTACGAGTTGCTGCATATTTTTAGCTATATTAGCTCCACTGCTAGCTTCTTTCATGGAAAATTTCTTGAGCTATTTACTATGCTTCAACCTTGATTACGATCCGGAGCGATTAGATCATGCACAATCGCAGCATAGCCGCAAACATTTGACGGGTATCTGCATCGTTGAGGCGGCTGATAGCCGCAATAATATCTCCGCAAGGAAAAAAAGGCAATACATATTCTGTAGGAATGAAAAGTCTCTTATTCATTCAGCGTTGAATACAGGTTGTTCAAATTAGATCAAGTAGCAGATCAAAAAGCCTCACTTCTTAGTTTGCGAGTCAAAGGCCGTATATCATATCAGAGCTGTCGTTCGTTCCTAAATATATAGAAGAATATAAGGCGAGATATAAAACTCATTGTGCATTTAAATTACCTTAGAAACATTGTTTGGACCGTGAAGCTCGAGCTAAATATCTTGGCTTGCAAGCCGTGAATAATTTTGGGCGACACTGACGCTCTTGGCCTACCAACGATTTATTTACAGTCCGACAACTCCATTAGTGGCTGAGCTGGCTTTCGAGCGCACCCAAGTTGAGAATCTGAGCAACCTCGCCTAGCTTCCTTCTTTTTTCCACTCGAGGTATATATGATCCCCAATGTCATGATTTCTCTATGTTATTACGATAGATGCAGATAGTGATGTATGGATGCACACCGTGATCGATGCTCCAAATTCGAATCGAAAATACGCCAATATGGATGGATGAGCAACTACGATCCTTCCATCCACCTATGTCAACCATCTATCCATCGAGGCGGTACACAGACAGCTACGAAAGATTATGAATCAGAATAGCGCATGGTTTTACGAAGTCGATACGACGATACCTCATATTCACCCACGCATCCCATTTGATTTCATAAAATTACCCAACATTGAAAATGCAGATGAGCTGAACATTATTTTTTCAATCTTCCGCAGACTTTCGTAGAAATGGTCAGATACGCTGCCACTCCGTCCAACCCTGCCAAGTGTAAGTGTTAGCGATCGTCGCTTTGCAACAAACTAGACGTTTAAATTGACTTGATTGTCTTTTGAATTTACAGCCTCCCTCTCCCGTGGTTCTTACCTCCGTGTTCACGTATGTATTCTCAACCAGCATGCTCAATCGAGCTTAACCGACTTCTACTCAACATTCCCACTCATGTTTTATTTACTCTTTTTAGTTCAAGAACACCCATGAGGTCGCCGTTGCCGTCACTGGCATGAAGCTTTCCAAGGCTTTGACCTACCTTGGTGATGTCCAAGAGCACAAGCAAGCCATTCCTTTCCGTCGTTTCAACGGTGGTGTTGGCCGCACTGCTCAAGCCAAGCCTTTCAAGACCACACAAGCTCGCTGGCCCGTCAAGTCCTGCAAGTTCGTCGTTGACTTGTTGAAGAACGCTGAGAGCAACGCCGAGGTTAGTATTTTATTATTATGTTAGTACCTGGAAGTGGAAGCTAAAAAATATTGGTTTCTCTTTAGGCCAAGGGTCTTAGCGTCGAGGACCTTTACGTTGCCAACATTGTTGTCAACCAGGCCCCCAAGCAGCGCCGCAGAACTTTCCGCGCTCACGGTCGTATCAACCCTTACCTCTCCCACCCTTGCCACATTGAGGTTGTCCTCTCCGAGAAGGGAGAGACTGTTCAGAAGGAGGACGGTAAGAAGGTTGCCAAGCTTAACGCTCGTCAACTCGCTCGTCAATCTCGTCTCCGCGCTTAAATAGTCTGATATTTGTAGAAAAGGACCAAATTAAAAAAGTTTCAACTTAACCCATTAGCAAATGATTGCAACAGACTACTTTTGAACACCAAATTTTTATTGTCTCTCTATAAGAAGACTTATTTTACAAACGTATTTAATGAAGTTGGGGGAATGTGAGAGGAGCTTGCATTAGCCAAGTTAGGTTTCTATATGCCATGTAAACGTTTTGCGCGTTTTCTATAATAGTTGCTTGCCAACAAACTCGCAAGCCGTACCTTTTAGTCTTCATCAAGCTTGCCGCCGAAAACGCCCTTTCTGTAATGTTCGCGCTGCTTTCTCAACCACGATCTATAATCTGAGACGCTTTTGATTTTCTCGCCATAGTAATCAGGAACAGGGTTACGAATAGAGTTGAGTCGAGCATCCGCTCTGTTCTTCTTAATATGTTCGTAAAATACTCTGTCCAAATGGTCCATGGAACGAGTAGCACCCCGGTTCATCAACTTGAAGACACCACTACCAATGAAAGGACCGGCTAGGAAACCACCAAAACCCTGAAAAATAACATTTGGTTAACTTTAACATGCCAAATAAGGCTGACCAAGTGACCTGTAACATACTGCAAGTACGGTAGCCATTCCATACACGGGAAGTGCTTCCATTCCAAAGACGGTGTGTAGGGGATCGATTTCCAACTGGGTAAAATAGGTACCTGCAGCACCTAGAGCAGTGATGGAGCTAGGAATGCAGCAAATACGTTCATAGTTTCTTCGCTTCGCTCGAAGCTTGAAGTAATCGTCCCAGTTCTGAATGGCTTGAGGTGCCTGCTTGCGATCCTGTGGCTGAGAGGTGGCGAAGCTTCGAATGCTTACACCTGCTCCAACGAATACAGGCTTTGCTGTAATTGCTGAAGTGCGAGTCGCCAAGTGTCGCAAAGAGACCAATCCAGTTGCCATGTGTGAATAGATTTGAAGCAAAATGCCAGGTGGCACCGTAAGCAAAAACTTTGGGAAAGCCAATTCTTCAGTCACGTGTAAAAATCAACGCTGGGGGGAGGAGGATTTCTCAGAGGGTCTTTTTTTTTTCAAACAGAACAGTGAGATTTTCAAACTCACACACGCACTTTCACGTATTCCTCCCCAAGCCAACACCTTCCTCGTTCATTGGACATTTATCCAAGCAACTGAGCTCTCAACCTTTTGTACATACTCACATACCATACCATCGCTTCGTTGGGATTCCATATCCGGCATAGTGCTTTATTTTTACATCCCTCCTCAACCTCTTTTGTTTTCAACATTCAGCTCAATTACTGCATCTTTCCTTCACAAACTTACATCAACCATTTGACTTTTTAAATTGCTTTCGCCTGCGATCCCATATATAAAAGCCTTCCCTTCGTAGTAGTCGCTATTTATAGCTGGTATCGTCAGCTCGCTGTATTTTAACCCCCAGCACCTCTTAGAGGCTGCCACCCTCACCAAAACACATGGCTCCTGCGGCCTACGCTAAAGCCCTCGACTCAACATCGAATACATACAGCTCTGCCTCAGAGTCGAATGGTTCGCATGTTGAAAAACCATCGGCGTACGCCTTTTCACCAAGTTGGCTGAATAATACCACAGGAAGCTCGCCAATGAGATCTCTCAACACGAGAGGGCTTCAGCCGTCAGGTACTCATCTCTTTATGTACGATTTATTTTTTCATTATGATGGTTCTCTAACACATTCTGTTGATAGATTCTATATCGGGCGATAGCTCAAGCAGCAACCAGCCAGAAACCATGGATTCCCAAGGTGAGCAAATTAAATGCAATTTCTCTGGTCAGTAGTAATTGTTGCTCAGTCATTAAAACTTTTTTATTCCTAGTTCGCTCACTGTCTCAACTTAAACCCACTCGTGATGGCACAAATACGTTTGAAAAGAACTTTCCGACGTTGGCGGCTAACTCTGCCGAAGATAAGCATTCTTCTGCAGGTTCGGTATGGGCTAATCGCAATCTCACAAAGGAAAAAGTAATATCAAGTCGCTCGTCCCTTGAGGAAGGAACTTATCAGGGTAACAAGCAAATAAGCGAACACAATGTTCAATTGGCAAAACTGAAAGCGCTTGTACCCAAATTGGAAACAAAAAAGCGCACGTCCTCTTCAAGACCAAAACCGAATATGCATCCCGGTCGTACTTTGTCCTTACCAGCTCAATTCAGTCGAAGTACGTCCACTGTTTCACCAAAGTCTGTGTCAGCGATCTCCTCCCCACCACTATCGGCCAGCTCAACCCCTGCCACACCTAAAAAACTTGCCGTGTTTCGATCATCTCACGTTCGCCAGATATCACCGGTAGAGACGAAGGGATTGTCTAGTCCAACCAATTCGGACTCCAAAAAACTTGACCAAGGTCTATCGATGGATGATCAACGTGTGGACACCGGTGTTATGAGCCATCAAAGTGATTTATACGACAAGTCCCATAGTGATCATATCTATGCGGACGATCTGTCCCAAAAATCAAATGACGACTGGCAGTTATCGTCTGTGGATTACGGTATCACCTATAGCCCACAGGTAGATAATGTATCTACAAGTATCCAGCAATCTCGTTCCGAGACTACAGCATATTTGAAGGAGTATCAAAGTGAGCAACTAGAATCTGAACCTGTCTATTCGAGAGCTGAGCAGTTGCGGTTTTTGGAGTTAATGCGCAACTGGACAGGAGGCTCAGAACGCTGGGAGAATAATTGCGGTGGCATTTCGCTGTCGACGCCTACGACTCCCAAGAAAACCATAAGCGATACGTCAAGCAAGCTGGATTTCGAAGACCAATCTTCGCTATTTGGTAGCCGGTCAAGTTCACCTAGTCACCGCAGTCAATCTTCCGTTTCATCCACTAGCCGTAGAGAGTATTCGCACTTTGGTCCAACCCATCAGCAAGTTTCGTACAGCGATTATGCCTATAATCAAGAGCCCATGTTAAGCTCCAGTTCACACACTTTGTACCAACAACAACAACAATCACATTACACCAACCCGGTTGAATCAGTGGACTCGTTTACGACTCGCCCATCACCATCATTTGATAGAAGTCATCAAGATCATTCAAACGTCTCATCTATTTATGCAAGGCATGACTCTTATTATGGACAGTATGGTTCCAACGAAGAGCGACATGTCCTTAAAAGCAGAACCTTAGGTCACCCTCCCATCAATCGACATAGACCAGGAGTTTATCATGCTTAATGGCCATCAGTCGCCATGTAGCACTTTTGTACAGAAGAGTTTTTTTTTCACATTTAATTACATAGGTTATCCGAACCAACCACATCTTTTTTTTTTCTATATATAAATTATTCGTTCATACCACCCATCAAATACAAAGGTGAAGTGATCAGTAGGAAAATAGGCAAGCAAAATGTTTCCATCTCCGACAGGTATAAAAGCTTCAGTATGACGATTGTTTCTCGACATCTATTTTTCTTCTTTCCTTTTCTGTATCAACTTCATTATACCATGGCTGCCGACACTATTTCAAACGGCCATACTGACCCTATACCGGTCAATAGTATCCCAAATGTACTTTCAGAAAAGCCAGGTGCACCGGCACCTGCAGAGAGTGCCCACAATCTCAAGGTAGAATCGCACTCGTTCGAAAATATCGTCAATTTTCGAGACGTGGGAGCCAGCACTAGTGTGAAGACTGATCAGGGTGTTCGACAGTAACTATCGTACTCTCTTAAAGCTTTTTCTATGCTTTGGTACTAACGCGTGCTATATCATAGATATATCAAGCACGGCATTCTGTTCAGATCAGGGAGACTGGACGACGCATCAACGAGCGACCTTGAAACTCTTACCGCTACCTATAATATCAGAACCATCGTCGATCTTCGATCAGAGTACGTTGATTTTTCCTTCGTTGTGTAGTCCATGGCATTTTGAAAATCCGAGATATTGGCAGTGAAAATTGACGCCATATTTGGTGAAACAGGACAGAGGGTAAAATTGGCAGTATGTTGGCAAACACCTTTCCAGCCGGAGCTATAGCGGCTGTCAAGCCTACTGATATGATGTCACAAGTTTTACCACCACACGTTGAAGATAGATTGAGCAAACTCAACGCAAAACACGTATCGGTTGCTAGTGAAACGGTAGTTACAGGACAGCGGAAATCGCCCACCGACACTCGCCTTGCTCGCAAGAGATCAACGGTAGTGGCCATGGACGATTTGAAAAAGGAGCTATCAAAATCAAAGCAGGGTGGTTTAACCACACGTACCACCTATTTTGTGAACTTTGCTGGTTCAAAATACAGATATTACTGTGTTATAAAGCCATGCCCATTTGCACTAAAATTGTAAGGTCAATTGTGATGGTCAAACTGTGGGGTGGGGAATACAGTACTAAAAACCCGTTCTATGCTGTTCCAGAAAACTGATAGGCTGGATGATGATCGGTCGTAAAGATCGTGCCATTCGAGCGGTAGGATCCCAAGTTTTACAACCAAAGGGACTTCAAGGCCTCAACTATGATTTTCTGGACTACTGCGGGGAGCAAATCATCCAAGTGATTCGAATCATGATAGCTAGTGCAACATACCCCATCCTCATTCATTGCACTCAAGGGAAAGATAGAACCGGATTGGTCATAGCCATTGTTCTCTCATTATGCGATGTGCCACGCCCATTGATTATACAGGATTATGTCAAGACACAAAAAGGTTTGGAGGCCCAAAGAGAAGTCATGGTGCAAGAGATGGCGAAGACTGGTCTGGATGCGACGTTTAGCGATGCGCCAGAACAAGTCATCGTTGACACCCTCAAGTACTTGGATAACAAGTATGGTGGAGCGGAGGGGTACGTCAAGAAGTATGAGCTCCAAGACGACGAAATTCGAGCTTTACGAGCGATCTTTGTTGCCGAAGGCTTGTCGAGACAGAGCAATGTTGTCAACGCAAACACAGTCGTCGCCTTAAAGCAGAAGGGCTATGATGATCTAGTTGCATGAGGTGATGGGAATATAGACGTCATATACTGTAGATAGTCTATGGAAATTAGTACTATTTCATTAAATGACCCACCCCCCATTGTAATTTATTCGAAATCGTTTAGTAATGTTACCAAATATTTTCATAGAATGCTTTACAACCGTATTTCCTTTCTTGTGTTGCGTTTGCTTCTTACATAATACTTCTAGAACAAAGTAGTCAAGATCGATAACATTGAGTTCCGATGTCGTCGGAAACATAAATTTGACCGGAAGTACATCATCGTCGCTGCTATACATGGTTTTTAAAGAGCAACGATCACGCCATGAGATATTCCCACACCGTATTCCAATCAATGAGAGAGCAGTGAATTACTAAGGTATGCGAGTGGGGTTTTATTTAAAAAAGTTCTATTCGCAAGCAATGAAATGTACTGTTATATGCAAATTTAATGATGATGAACGTTCACTGGTTGAAGCTGATTACCTGTGCTGACCAGGAGTTCATCTAGTCAGCGGCTATGTAAATGACTATGATGCGAGCCTTCCTACTTTTCCATGGGGGGGATTCTGTTTACATAAAGTTCTGGGCAGCGTTCAATATCAGGGGTGCAGAGGATAAGGCAGCCAAAATGCTGAAGTTAAGCTGACCAAAGATGGAGGTTGATGCTGATGTAGAGCTTGAATTGACCTTGCCACCATTGATGCCAGTGTTGGGAGATGTAGCCTTGATTTTTGAGCAAGACTGTAAATCACTCTGCGAAGGCTGGGCGGCCATAGCATGTCCATCGAAAGTGCACTTGGAGCTATCCCCAGCGCTGGCAAAGTTGTACATGTATTTGAGCTTGTCCTCCGGTGCACAGAATGAGAAAGCACCATAGACACCCTTGGAACCATCGGCAGATATGTCGCTACAGTTGTAATTACTGCAAAGGTAGTTCAGCTGATCTCCTATCGCAGTGTCATTTCCTCCGGCTGAAAAGGTGTTCGTGTTGGCGGTACATGTTAAGCTATCAGTCATGCATTTGCATCCTCCTTCAGATGGCGTTGGTGGCAGGTTGCTGGAAGCTAGCCAGTTTTCGTTTTGGGCTGGGCATTGAGATGCTTGGGTATTTGAACTGTACGAGTCCATAGAGACACCTTTAGGCGATACCTTTGCAAGCTCAGTCTTCAAGTTCTGATAGTCGGGTAGTGGTGTGACGTTTCCACTTGCGTCAATTTGGACCAGACCATAGCTATTGTCCTGTTGAGACCACTCGTATACAATTCCACCGGACCATATACCAGTCATATCAGGCCCGTAGATAGCTTCCACTTCAGTGAAAGGACGTGGTGTCATAAGATTGCATCCGTATTCAGAGAGGAAGACAGGAATGCTGTAATTCTCGAATTCTTTGGTACGCTCTGAATAGCCAGATTTTTGAAAGGTGCTGTTTCCACACCATTCGTATAAATTAACACCAAAGAAATCAGCCTTTGGAAATCGACGTATTCATTAGTTAGATGTCCCCATATGTTCGTCCATATTACAACAGTTCACCTACCCTGGACGAATCATCGCCACAATTAAAGTAGTCTTTGATGGCGTCTCGTATGTACTGATCATCATTACTAGCATAACCAACCGGAATATACCTTGACTTCGTGGATTTGATGTATTGCTTCGCATCACGCAGGGCTGCTTTGACGAAGGCTGATGCTGCAGAGGTTGTTTTGTCGTTAGACACTTCATTTCCAGCAACAAATCCAAGAGTGTTGGAGTAACCAGCAAATGCATCAATTGCTGCCGCAAAGCTAAGATATAGATTGAGATCGTATTCAGGAGTCTGACGATTGATGGAATGCTTCGGGGTTGCAATGTCCAAAAGCAGGTAAATTCCTGCAGACGCAAAAGCGTTCATACAGGCATCATGATTTTTGCTAGGATCAATCTGATGGGGGTTTTAAGATAGATTTGCTTGTCAGTCACTCTACATCAAGTGGTATATATATATAAAGCACAGCAATGCATTACCTCGTATACTCGAACAGTATTCACACCCAAGGCTTTCATCAATTCAGCATCTTTTACGCAGGTACTCTCGTTTGCAAGCGGGTCGGTTCCTGTTAAGAGACCTCCTCGTGGCTGATATGCAACACTACGATGGTGAGAGAAAGTGTTAACTTGAGAACTGATGCAAGTTTAGTTGCATGCATGCTGTATGTCAACCCACCCTTTTATGAAGAATTGTTCCTTTGTGACTGAATCAAACAGTTTGCTTCCTTTGATCACAATTGGATTGACGCTGGCAGAAACTGCTGTTATTGCTGTCAATGAGAGCAGTGAAGCTATACATAGCATTGACGCTCTTCGGATATCTAACATGATGGATCACAGAGAGGAATATGCTGAACTTGATAGAAAAATTATGTGGAGGAAAAAATAAAAGCCCTAGCTGACCAGGAAAAAATTACTTGCAATTTGAAATATAAAAACTGCTTTGCACTGATGGCTTTAAATATAATCATTTTGCTTGCGGTTGTTCATGACCATCCATATTTCAAAACTTGTACAGCATCAATATATCATAAGAAAACAGATAAATTAACTATGCGTCTTTGAAAATAGGTTCACAGAGGAACATTCAAGGCAAGCAAAATGTACGCTAATAGAAATTTGTGACATCCCTAGCATTTCTCGTTCTTACTGTCTCCTTATTGACGTCGGTCTGACAGTGTTACCAACAATGTTCATATTTTCTCTTCCATGATGCCTGAGACTTAAGATTCAGAGAGACATACACTCTGTTTCCAATATTAAGGCACCACTACTATTATTATTTTTCAGAACTAAGTTTAAATCCTATAACAAATATTTTTTACAGTTTACTTTAAGCCGCACCATTCCCTCCACATGCACACTTAACGTGGTCTCTGCTTCCTTTTTTTGAAACCCAGCTGACTGAATTGTTCCCGCTCAAATGACATTGGGTCATTGAAACTCCTTCCAAAGCACCCCACAACAAAAAAATACGCTATTTCTCTTTTTAATATTGTATTTATTCGATATCTTGTGAGCGTCTGTGATGAGATCAATCTCGAAATTCCCCTTGTCTTTCATGGATGTCTAGCGTTCCAGACCCAAAAGTGTCTTAGACACCTTTTTTATTCTGTTCGGCCCAGCGCCTCAACCCCAGCCTCATGGTGGCGGGATGAAGTACTATTAGTTTGGGAAATTCGTAAGATCATATCGATGGAAGGCAATTGCTCATAGATATAACCCGCTCATGACCTTTCTATATTGAGAAGTTATAGCCTGCTGAAAAAGTCAATACGGGAACTTTGCATGCGTGAAATTGCTGAAAGCATAAATCCCGCACAGGCCATAGGCATGCCCTTCACTCACGCACCGTGCAAAAAGTACCAGCGCGGTAGTACGCTTCGAGTTTACCTTCTTTCGAATATTCATTGGGATTCCAAATTAGCGTGCAGTTTAGGGCTCGGTGCACACAATATTACATCTGACGTGATGGGATTCTGCTTTTCGGCCCTTGTCCCTGTGATATCTTAGACCCCTGTTCACTTGGAGTGAAAATTATGCAGATTTCATCATGCCACTTTGGTCAAAAACGACGCCCACCCTCACTCCACTTCATTTCTTTTATTCTACCTTGACCCCTAATAACTTTATGAATTTTACCATCCATTCACATGCCTACAGCTGACGGTTTTTTTGACAAACATAGCTAGGAGGTATTTAGGAAACGCTATGTCATCGTCGGAAGATGATGACATATTATAATTATAGTATAGGAGGTTTCCATCCGACCATTTCAAGGGTAACTTTGCGAGAATTTTATCTTCTTTGGAAGCTTATATTTTAATCGTTATCTTTGGAATCATCGAATCAGGATGCGAATAGATGCAAATGTGGTCAAGACCAAAAAAAATTCGAAGAACGATCGCATCTTCTTCCAAACCAGCCAAACAGATGACAGGAACCACAAAACAACGCTTTTCGTGCGCGTGCTACAGGGCAATCGAATATATCTCAATCCGAAACCGAAACTCACTGGAAAAAACTGATATAAAGGAAGTGTTGCTCTATGCGGTGCCCCACATCAATTCACTTTCTAGCTTAAAGCCGATATATCACAAATTTCTTTGTGAAGGAATCATAGACTTGACCTCCTTCTCCAATCGACTTTTACCCACTTTAATTCATATCGCATCGATACGCTGGCAGGCGAATACCACTCTCGAGCTTCATACACCTTTTTACTAGAGCAACAAGCTTTGCCGTACGCATTCAGGGTTCCATAGTCTTCATCTCTGCTTAAATTTTACAAATTTCAAAAAAATGGTGCACCGTAATGTTCAGAACACCCACCGTCCCACCAAGTCTTCATTGACTTTGGTCATCAAGGTTGGCACATCATCCATCTGTGACGAAAAAACCCATTTCCCACTTCTTGGAAATTTGTCAATGATCGTGGAAACCATCATCAAGCTCAAGAGCCTTGGTCATCGCGTGGTCCTTGTTACCAGCGCAGCCGTAGGTACCGGTCTTCGAAGACTTAATATGCCTTCTAAGCCTTCCAAGTTGGCTTCAGTTCAGGTAAAGCATGTGAGCACATCTTCCGCTTGGTAACTGGAGAGAGACAGCCGGGCAAATGGCCCATAAATGGGAAACGGAGGCCGGCTGCTCGCGTGGCCAATCCGGTCCCCTTACCAATGAAATGAACAACATTAAAACTTACTTTTCTCTTTCTCCCTTTATTCAGGCCATCGCTGCTGTAGGCCAAGGCCGTCTTATGGCAATCTACGATGATCTCTTCGGACAATTCAACCAAGCCGTTGCTCAGATTCTATTGACCAGAAATGATTTGGCCGACGTAAGTGATGTCATGTTTAAAAAAGTCCGCACTTCAATACAGCACAAGCCCACTAACACGATCACGGTCTAGCGCTCTCAATATCTAAATGCAGTCAATTGCCTGGAAGAACTTCTTGATATGGGAGTAGTTCCCATCGTCAATGAAAACGATACTATTTCTGTATCCGTAAGTTGAACAAAAAAAAAAAAAGTTTTTCTAATACCTTATTATGTCAGCTCCTCTAATCGATGAATTTGTTTGGCTATTATAGGAAATTCGTTTCGGTGACAATGATACCCTCTCCGCTATTACTGCAGGAATGGTCAAGGCTGATTACCTTTTCCTCATGACGGACGTAGATTGCCTCTACTCCGATAACCCTAGAACAAATCCTCAAGCTGCTCCTGTCAGAGTCTGTGACGACATTGAGGGTTTAAGAGAAAGCATCACTGTTACGTCTCCTGGTTCTTCTCTGGGTACTGGCGGCATGGTTACCAAACTTATTGCTGCTGATCTTGCTACTGCTGCTGGAGTAACCACCATCATCACCCGTGGTTCCAAGCCCGATAACATCACCCAAATCATTTCCGATGCGGATAATGCTCCTCTCCATACACGCTTCGTTGCCAAGAAGACTCCATTGATGGACCGCAAATGGTGGATTCTCCATGGTCTCCATACCGCCGGAACCATCTACGTTGAGGAACCCGCTGCCAAAGACATTATCGGCAGTAAGAACTCAAGTCTCACTGCTGCAGGCGTTGTCAAAGTGGCTGGACATTTCGTCTCCAATCAATCGGCAAATATTGTCGTTGAGAGAATGAACTCTGACGGTGAATTGGAAGAAGTTACGGTTGCTAAAGGAATCGTAAACTATTCCAGCCAAGAAATCGAACGCATTATGCGCTGTGACCCTGAAGACGTCTCCAAGATTTTGGGTTATGAAGACTCTGATTATGTCATAAATAGAGACAACATGGCCATTGTTATTTAACTTTGGTTAGTTTTAGACTTTTTGTCCTTTTTGTATTCCCTTCCCTCTTTTGCATTTGCTTTATTTCCATTCGCCCACTTGCTTCTACTATATTACCATTTTCATGTTTCATGTTTATCACCCCAGCCCTTTAAACCTTTTGCATTTTGATAATTGAAAAAACACAAATACATCCTTTGGTTTTGAGCCATATCGTCTCATATTATTTCTTGCGCTTTGTGATGTAGTCGTTCCTATCCCAATGAACTACGAAGCTATGAATCGCTCTTAAGTACATCTCCGACATTGTCACCATTATGCAGTCATAACGTTTTGAGAGCTAACAATTCATCGCATTTAGTATGGCATTTGTACGCTCTTCATCATCCCATTTAAATCTATATTGTATGCTTTCTTAAATTAAAAAAAAAAATTGTGATAAAGATAACAGTCCACTAGCTTCAGGTAAATTCTTTGTCTAAAGGCTCGACTTCATCTGTTTGTTTCGGTTTTGGTTCCAGACCGTTGGCAATAGCAGGTTTGGAATAATCCGATTTCGGCCCTGTGTCTCCTCTATTTGCAGCTTGAGATGTCTCAAGTATTCGAAGTATTCTTTCAATGGCCAGCTGATTTTGTCGTGTCATTTCACTTAAAGCTGATACCTGTTCAGCTAGGCGGTCACGGCTGTTATCGTCGCGTCTGGGCACATAAGATACAGATGGAAAGTGCGGTATGTCCTCTATAAAGGAATCCCGACGTTCAGGGGATAGTGTGCCGTTCGCTCTTGGGCTTTCCATAGACGCTGGTAGTTCGCCGTTATGTGTCATCTGGTAGTTCCTCATCGCCTCCCATACTATTGTGAAATTTCTGCCGATGATAATGGATGGCAATGCAATAAGCTGCAAAGAAGTCAGACAACATCCTGCTACTGTATCCGCGAACAAGCTATCTACTTACCAGCACTCCAAACATCATGGCTGGAAAAGTGATCAACTTGCCAATAAATGTTGTTGGCACCATATCGCCTATAAAAAACAGTTTAGACATTTCACCTTACTTGTGTCTTCCCAGCCATGGATCACACGTACCATAACCAGTTGTAGTAATGGTAACCAACACGAACCAGAAAGCTGCCGGGATGCTGTCGAAAGAGCTAAATGCAAGCAAGTTGCCATTAAGAACAAGACCGATTATGAATCAGCCATCACACACTGCGATATCGTACCTAGGGTTCCCAGATGCATCGACAAACGTTTCCAAAGTGACATCCCAGATTCCTCTCTCAGCAAAATACAGTAATGTAGAGAAAAGTACCAGGCTTGTCACCAAAAAGAAAAAGAGCGCGGAAAGAGCATCTCCTGAACGTCGCAAAGCAACCATCATAACTTCAATGGTCATAACAATGGTATTGCTATATTTATAGCTCTTGAATAGTCGAAGTAGACGAAACAGTCGCAGAATGGTGAACCGAAACTCATATGTCTAGTGGCATTTAAACAAAGAGGTCAGTATACTCTAATGGAAGTCATTGCATAGCAAGGCATGGCAATGCTGCGGAGTTCCTACCGTATCTCGTTTAGCCAGCAACTCGATATAATATGGCACAATGGAAACAAAGTCAATAATTGACAATGGAGCTAGACAAGAAGGTTAATGCGATTGACAACATCAGTGAGTGTTCAAATACTATACCACTTACCAATAAGAAATCGCCAAAGCATTTTAAAGGAATCCGAATGGGCAAAAAAGCGTAGCAGATATTCCAAGGTGAATAAGACAACCATGACAGTCTCCACATTGAACCTACACAGCCGTCAGGCACGTCTAAAACTTACGATTATTTCCGCATAAACCCAACTTACCAAGCCTTGTTGCTTTCAGCTGATCGGAATGTCGGTATAGTTTCAATGGTCGTCGTGACAGCACTGATGACAATAAGCATTGATACAAAGACGTTTGTCCAGAACGCTGCTGAACTGCTTGAAGGGTCTTCTAAAAGTTTAAATAGCGTTCTTTTCAATGGATTGCGAATGTCTTGCACCGTGTAACTTTGTCTTCTGTTGTCTCTGGCTGGTCTGTCGCTTGTCAGGTTGGATATAGAAGCCCACGCGGCAGAATTGCCACCAATGGATGCAGTACGGCCACCAGCGGTGCCTTGATTATGATGGCCTAGCTCTTCTTCACTGTCATCATCTGACATGACCAAGCGATGAGTTGATGTGCCAGGGTCGTCATCAAGTTCAATTCCGTCTGCATCAGTCTCAAAAAGAACAGTAGATCCTTCTTCGTCTGCAAGCTTGCGAAAAGGCTTGGAGCGAAAGAGATACATCCACTTATAGGTGACTCAAGTACGCTTCTGTGTTCCTAGGTAGTGATAAAACACTTTGCTGAATATACCGGGTATTTAAAAAATAATATCTCAACAACCCAATGGAACACTGTCTCAAACTCGAAACTTTTGTAGATGCCTACGTCATACCGTAATATAGAATGGAAGGTCGAAATTGCCTTCCAGATCAACTCGAAAGGCTAGGCTGGGGATTCTTTCAGAAGCGAGCATGGAAAAAACGCTTTGTCTCCCGCTCGTGGTATCTGACGGCATTTTTTCAGAAGAGCCTGGAAGAATCGACTCTTCCCCCATTTACGCTCGATTTACTGTCAGTTGATAACAGTCGTCAATACAACTTGCGTGTGGACCCAGAGGATTACATTTACACTTGTGAATCTGAAGACTTCACAGCGGACATATCGATAGGAGATTGGGTCGTCAACCGTTCTCGTTGAACAAGTGGCAACATGTAGACATCCTGATTGTCTGCGAAAATGGCGGAATCACCGCTGCACTGAATTCAATGGCCTGTGAGCTTCGTCTTCCGTACGAGGAGGTCAATCCAATTAAACTCGGCTACTTAAATGCCAACATCGAGTCTGTGTTCCCGGGCGATTACAAAAGTGGGTTTTTTTCAGCAGCGACAGTGATCTTGGCGAACTTCCTGACATTTTATCCATCAAGGACATTGAGATCAAAGCAATTTAGCTGCCCTGGATTACCGCCATGAAAACAAACAGACAATAAACTCGGTAAATGACTAAGTAAGCGAAAATCAGACGAGGTTTTACAATCTCTGGTATTTTTCATTCAACTTTCACTACTCTGTAGTTTTTGAAGCGGCTATTCTGTCAAAGATAGCCCATGACCGATTGCAAACTGCCTCGGACGGCAATACATGTGAATCCGTAGTGGCCAACAAGTCTTGCTAAAATGATATTTTTGTTCATCCGGTCCATTACACCATTTACTTTTGAGCTTGCGTTTCGAGACGATGTAGCACAGATTTGTTCAACGGTTGCTGGGGGAGCTCCTTCCAGTTCTTACTGATGTCGCTTGGTGTATCCCTCGACTGCACAATCCAAGGCGGGACAACCGAATAACTTTGAAGCTGTCCCTTTCTGATTGCCCAAGCAATCTGCACGTCGATTGCTGAGCGAGGCTCACGAACAACCTGATCTAGCAAAATCTGAGCGCCCTTTTGACTAACGGCATAACCGTGTGTGCAATATGGATTTACAGACCGTCGCAATCCCGTTGATGAATCAATTGTTTCTCCGAAAGATTCAACCTGGTGTGGATTGCTGCGTGGAGAATTACAATGGCCAAAGTAGACGAGATGCCATTCACTGGGTAGTGTAATATTCCAAAAAGAGTTCATTCGCTCTCGAATATCGAATTCCATATCAATGTCGTCTTCCAATATCAGCGCATATTTGTCACCGCGTTGAATAATCTGCTCGTACACCTCTCTGTGGCTGAAAAAGCAAGCAAGCGTGGCATTTTTCATGAGATTGACAGTCGTTCCACTCGTATTCCGTCGCATTGGAAAATCGACGTCCAGAAATGAGACTGCATCATGAAAGACGAAATTGAGACCTAGAAAGGACGCCAGCTCTTGCATTCTCACTCGTCTGTCGGTCCGGCCGGGCAAATTGATGACGTAAATTGAACTGAAACCCAGGCGGTGCGCGCGTAATCCAGATGGGATGATCGATTCAATAGAGAAATTCCGCTGGGAAATTAAGAGTGAGCTCATCATGGTCATGGATATCAGCACCGCTAAAAGCAGGTACTTTTTGTATTGCTTCATGTTGACACCAATCAGATTGGCGTTGAAGCGAAAAGGGGGAAAATTTTCACTTTCTAAACGAAAAATGTGGAGTAGGGTTCCCAAATCAAATACGCCAGTTTAGCGACGACGAGTCTGAAATGTGGTACATTCCCGCCCTTGGTACAGAAGCTTGCTCTAGAAGAGATTTCATCTACAAGTTCCAACCGAGAAAATCAAGCTTATGCTTAGCTTGAAAGTTCTAAGGGAAGGGACCTATTATTGTTCATATTAGTAAAGAAAAAAATAAAGCGCGCCTCAGAGAGCTGTACCACATTGGGAGACTCGTCTTCGCCAAAACGTGTATACATGCTCCTAGAGCAGAGAAGCTTCCTTTTTTTTGGTGATTGTTTGCCAGTTAAAATATACATAAGCTTTTATAAGTACAAAGGTTTAAATATTTTATACAAGATAGATAAGTGTTATCAAATCACCAATTAATTGCCTTTGCTCTTTTGTGAGCCAACCACAGCACCTGTTGTCAACAGCTCCAATTAGTTACATTCAACCTTATCCCATCATACATATTATCATCTAAGATACTTGCCTACAATGATTCCAATGATAATAAGTACTGTCACCAAGATAACGATTCTCCATTTCATGTCCTTCCACCACCTATGGCAATTTCGTTATTATTCAGCTCATGTTCGTCTTTCTGTATCTTTTCATTACACGTACATTCTCTTTCGAACTTGGTTAGCTGAGCGTTTGAACTGGCCACTGGTTGCCTGTAGATCATCTGTGCAACAAAGTGGCTGATCAGCGATATTCTCGCAAGTCGTAAATTATCTCAACGGCCTAAACATTTACCAGTTTTGCTTTGCAGTTGTGCTATGTTGGCGCCTCTATCCACCACTCTGTCAATGTTATCTTGCATAATATTGATAACCTGGTCGACTTCTTGTCTCACTTTGGTGGTTTTTGCATTTGTAGCGCCTGGTGGGCTAGCGGCGGTGGGAACGTACGGGTCATAAGGTTCTGACCTACACATAGACAAGGTTACTATTTCATAGAGTTCGAAGAGCTTTGATAGACCCTTTCTCTTACATCTTTTGTGAAGTGGGAAATAAAAGGTTCGTGATAAAATGTATAGGCAAAAGAGCCCGTTTATTTAAAAATTTATATAAAATTTTAGTGCCCTCCCATGATGATGACACGGATATCCAAAACAAGTCTCGGTACGTCACGAAACTAAAAATGAGAGCTAAAATGGTCAACGAGAAGACCAGACGGACCTCAACAAGACCATACATAGCCTTTCATCCTATGATTTCAGCACCAAATTCCTCAACACCCTAAAGTGGAGATTTGCACCAAATGTTACGCGTAGCCAATGATATCTGGAAAAGAGGGATATCGTGTTAATAAAAGGATGAAGAACATTGCCAACGGATAAAATGGGTATTATAGAGGGCTGCGATCAGTAATTTGGGTATAGATATTTGGTAGTCTACATGAGTGTTCTGACTGACGTGCAAATTGTCTTTTTGAAATCATCATAACAGCCCCCAATGAAGAAGAGATAACATAAAGATTACGTGCTTACCAGTTACGGATCGCGTGACATGGCAACGCTATTTTCTTGTAGAGGAAATGTTCCCAAAACGTTCAACAGCCGTTACCACGCCTTTTTCAGAGACTGCTGTACACAGTTTTTGAAAGCTTGAAACTCTTTGGCACAAACATCACGATGAACATCGGTGTAACGAGCAGTAATGCATTGACCGTATGTTTTAGCTTGATGAGAACATGCCGCAACTCCTTTTGCAAAGACTGCAACTGAGCGAGACTCCTTCTTCATAGTTTCCTTAGAATAATACCAGAAAAGCAAAAGCAAAACAAACCGTACTTCCAGCTTGGAAAAATTTTCCTTTGAAAAATATACAAAATTTTGTATTCAAAAGCCGACACGCTCGCGTCATCACATAGAAGTGAACATACTGGACTCTCTCGCGGGTGTTGCTTCATCAGCGAGTTTTAAAATCAAAAGCAGTCTTGCGACGGACAAAGAAGATGCGATTACCCCTTCCATACAAAAAAAATTGGTACGTATGTACATTAGAATGGTTAATATCTATTGAATCGCCAAAAGACTTTCAATACAAAGTGTTAGTCATAGTGGGCTCTTCTTTTACTCAATTGCACTTTGTGAGCGCTTACATCTAATGATACTTCTCAGTTCACAGCCATTGCCGATCATCGGTATCCCTTGTATCGTACTGATCTTGCATATTGGTGTTGTCTGCAAGAAATTGAATCGAAAGATTTTTATGGAAAAAAAAAAAAAATTTAATGCGTATTCAATTTTTGGTTTGCTTCGCCAGTTGAAATTGCTCCCTCCCAACGAATTGTGACTCGACTCACTTCTTGACATGCAACGACTCATTCGGCCAGCAAATAGACTTCTCTTCTCGTTAGGTCAACGAGCAATAACTAAAACACCGTCTATTCGACCACTTGGAGTTTTGCCTCAATTAGTATGTACTAATTACAGACCTCAGGCGCAATTCTTTCACGCATGGAGTTCGAACCAAAGAGATATACCAGACAAGGGAGCTTCTTCAGGTGAAGTTGTCTCTGAAGACGCCGAGGAACAAGTAGACCCGAAGCATCAGATGCTCATTGGTTTTACCTGCAAAGTGTGCAACGAGCGCTCTCACCATGTTATGTCCAAGCTTGCTTACACCAAAGGAGTCATCTTAATAGAGTGTCCAGGCTGCCAGAATCGCCACCTGATTGCTGATAACTTGGGATGGTTTCGAGACGGCAAAACAACAATTGAGGATCTAGTGAAGGAGAAAGGAGAAGGCATTCGCAAAGTCATCGTTGCGGAAGACGGCTCAGAACATGGCGGCAACCTGATGGAGTGGCTACCTGACATTGTCGCCGACGAAAAGGAGAAGAAGGAACGCGCTAAGGCTGAAGCTGACAAGATCAAGCGAGAAGAATGATTGTCTCATCAGGTTTATTGTCATGCTTGAATGGTGAATTAGCAAGCTTTTCATAGAGACAATTTTTTATTAGACGTTGACAATATGTAAATATAGATGAGTTATTTCAGAGTAATGAAACGCTTGTACTTCGAGCAGCGAACTCTTGGCATCCATTATACATGATTATGGTTATTATGCTTTTAAATCATTCAGTAAACTATTACTTGTTTATTGTTCACCACGCACAGTTGGAAATGATAGCCATGTAGTATAGCCTGGTAAATACTCCCATTAGAAGGTGGCAATCTGTTCTATCACTGACTCCTCCATGCTCGCCGAGTATATTACCAAAGTCCTTGACTTGGGAGGCCCTCTTAATTGCACTGGCCAATAAACCGCCAAATGGAGCAACAAATGACGCGAATATGCCAAATACCAGAGCGTGAATTTGGAAGTCATTGTAGGCCACTGTAAATGATAGGTTGACATTCAACTAGGAAGTAAAGTTCAGAGTATAGCAACTGAAAAGCGAACGGTGGTTTTTCAAGTTACCATATGATTCATACTGTGCTTCAATATTTCAGGAAGTAGTTCGATTTCCTTTGGGGTGAGTACTGCAGACGGTATACACGTTGGCTTGTGCCAGATTGTCACCTTCAGGCTCTGTAAAAGCATTTGTTAGAAGCCCTTGCGGTATTTTCGACTATAAAACAGATCCTCACCGTCACTGGGCAAATTAGATACCAATGTCGTGCTAGCAAATGCGCCAGCTACATCGATCACTTTAATATTAGCAACAAGTCTGTAGGCTCTGTTGATGACAGTGTACTTACAGGAACAGAAAAGACAAGTGTTATAATGGCTGCGCCTATGAATCCTTCCAATGTCTTCTTCGGAGAAAGTTTGCAGAGCTGGGTGACTCCGAACAGCTTCCCGCACACATACGCAGATATATCGTTGCAAACAACAAGTGTAACGGGTAAGACATACCTTGAAATGAATTTAGATCGAAGATGGATATGATAGGGAAACACTGATAAAATCTTACCACACTAAGCCAGCCATAATATTACGAATCACAAAGTAAGTCTGAATAATAGTCCAAAGAGTAACCATATGAGCCCAGCAAAATCGTTGCAGCTCAAGCTGACATGAGCCTGTATTCATGGCACGCACAGATTGGCAAAATCCTAAAATATCAACAGCATGAGCCTGTCGGTTGCTGGTTATTAAAGCCGATATACCAACAATTTTTTACCATAACAGTATGCACAATACAACGTAAAGATGTACCAATGCCAAATTTTGTTCGATATTAAATTTCCTATACTGTTTTCTGAGAAGTGCGAGAGTATGGCATCCGGCACTACATAAAGTGCTGCAATGATGTAAAAATACCTGAAAAATACGATGAGTCTGAAACATTGATGATGTTGTCGGTACAAAACAATGGTTCAGTCACACTTTACCAGCTTATCCAAGCGTACTTCTTCAGGCTTTTGCCATCCGGTGTACAAGCTGGTAAGTTGAACAACTCCTAATATTGAGGTTAATCTAACAGAAACCATGCCATTCGTGGATTCATATCTACCTGTACAACTTTGGTTTCAACCAAAAGTAGAAACGCTATTAGTGCCATCGGTCCCAACATAACGATGATACTGAATGCCACCACAAGGCAAACTGTAACTATGGATCTATTTAGAAGGTTTGCTTTTAACATAGAAGAATACCTTGAAGGGAAACTTAACTGACCAATATATATAGCTGTCAAATTTGCCAAGGGAAACATTGAAATAAAGGAGGCATAGCAGTATACCATTTGTGCTGATAACGACTGGTATATACTGCATTGACATGCACAGAGTAACAGAGACAATATTTCTCGACAGACAGGTTTTCCGACAATATAACATGGGTGATTTTGTGCTTATCACCATATCTATAGGGCTTTCTACAACTTGTAACCAATACCGCGGATAACAACCCCCTTTATCTGTAGCTGGGCACGCTGCATTCCGGCCAGCCACGTGGAATTGGATATAAAACACCTCCGTATCACGTTCAGAAATATGAGTCTCTCACAATGTATAGCACAGGAATTACTTGAGCAGGTTGTACGCTGAAACGTTTATTGTGCTTCTACGATTCAGTCCTTTTGGTCGTGTTTGCACGGCAAAAGCAACAGCTGTCATTTTTTGAGTGAGTCAAAATTAGTACAGTAACTTCAGCAGAATGAGCTGAGCCACCAATTTTTTTTATTTTATATTTTGGCAACCCGAGAGCGTGAACGTTACCTTTTTTTACACGTAAATCATGGACGACTTAATTCCACTTTTTGTCAAAGTCGGCCTGACAGAACAGAAGGCTAAAGATACTGTCAAAAACAAAAAACTTGCTCCCACATTTGAGAGAGTTATCTTGGAATCCGGCAGCGTGAACGGCTGTAGTAAAGAAACTGGCAATTTGCTGTATTTCCTTGCATCCAAGATTACCAAGGACGCCGAAGTTCACTTGCCTTTTCTTTCGAGAAAGATTGCCTCTGGCGATTTGAAGACCACTGAGCAGGTTTCTGGTAAGTCGATTGAACCGAGTAAGGGAGAAACCCGAGATGTTCAAAGAATCTAATCACGCTCACACCTTCCTTCCTTCCTGATTAGCTGCCATTGCATTCTTGGATGAGAAGCTTCCTCCAATTGACGAAGCTGCTTTCAACGAAGAAGCTGGTGTTGGTACGTTTGATGCTCATGCCTCTAAAAGATGTTGATCCCGCTGGTGCACTAAACACGAGAACTTATCGTATCACAGGTATTACCGTCACTCCTGAGCAGATCAAGGATGTCATCGCCTCATACATCGCAGAAAATAAGAGCAACATTGAAGAAAACAGATACCGAACTCTTGGACCTTCATTGGCGGCAACCAAGAAGCTCCCCGAATTGCGTTGGGCTGATGGTGCTGCTGTTAAGACCGAGCTTGAAGCTCAGTATCTCGCACTTCTTGGTCCCAAAGATGAGCGAGACGCTCCTCAGAAGAAAAAGAAGGAACCCAAGCCAGCCCCAGCAGCAAAGTCCACAGTGGAGGAGGCAGCAAAGTCAGTAGACCCAGCGGCAACCGTCAAAAAAATGTTCTTTGAAGGAGAAATCTCAAACTTGCACAAGCCTGGTGGTAACAAACAAATCAACCCCGAGTTGATGAAGAAGCATCTGGAAGTCACTGGTGGAAAAGTTGTGACTCGGTTCCCACCAGAACCCAACGGTTATCTCCATATTGGACATGCTAAAGCCATTAACGTTAACTTTGGCTATGCAAAAGCTCACAATGGCATCACTTATTTGCGATATGATGACACCAACCCAGAGGTACGGTTGCTATTCAGTTTAATGAATGAATTTTTTTTTTAATTATCTTTGATGAATACTTATTGTGCTCTTTTATGGAATTAGGCTGAAGAAGAGAAATATTTCACCTCGATTTTGGACACTGTGAGATGGCTTGGTTTCGAGCCCTTCAAGATCACCTACTCCAGTGACTACTTCCAGGAACTTTACGAATTAGCTATCAAACTAATTAAGAAGGGATTGGTATGTTTTGCTGTCTCTTTATTTACGCATATTGCTCTTCGTTGTGCCATTCTGATTTCTTATGCTCGTTCATGCAGGCTTATACTTGCCAGTGTACTGGAGACGAGATTGCAGCTCATCGTGGAGGTGAAAACAGAGGACCCCGTACTGCTTGTGTTCACCGTGACCGACCGATCGAGGAGACCCTTAAACAGTTCCAAATGATGAAGGATGGTCGTTTCAAGGAAGGTGAAATCACTCTGCGTATGAAGATGGATTTGGAAAATGGCAACCCTCAATTCTGGGATTTGATCGCCTACCGCATTCTTTACACTCCTCATCACCGCACTGGTTCTCAGTGGTGCATATATCCTACTTACGACTTTACGCACTGTCTTGTCGATTCGCTCGAAAACATTACTCACTCCCTTTGCACCTTGGAGTTCCGTCTCTCCCGAGAAAGCTACTACTGGCTTTGTGATGCTGTTGAAGTGTACAAGCCTGTCCAGTGGGAATACGCCAGATTGAATGTTACAAATACCGTCATGTCCAAGCGTAAGATTCTCAAGATGGTCAATGAAAACTATGTTAATGGATGGTAAGCTAGTTGGGCTCTTCTCGCTATGAACTGAAAGTGTTATGTTGTGGAAATGGTGACTCACTGTTCCATTTTCATCATTAACAGGGACGATCCAAGACTCTTCACTCTTGTTGGTATCAGACGACGTGGTGTTCCTCCGGAAGCTATCAACAATTTTGTTGCTGAATTGGGTATCTCATTGTACAATGCTCAGACCGATGTGATCCGTCTCGACAATCATACTCGTGATTACCTCGATCGCACTGCTCCTCGATTAATGACCATCCTCAAGCCAGTCAAGGTGGTCATTGAAAACCTTCCTAATGATCATTTGGAGATGTTGACCATTCCCAACAAGCCCCGTGATCCTGCCATGGGCGAACACACCGTTCCTTTCACCAACACTGTTTATATTGAAGCTGCTGACTTCCGTGAACAGGATTCTCCTGATTACTACCGTCTTGCTCCTGGAAAGACTGTTGGCTTGCTTCATGTCAAGTGCCCTATTACATGTACGGAAGTAGTGAAGGATGCCAATGGCAATATCAGTGAAATTCGTTGCCGTTATGAAAACGGCGAAGGTGTTAAGAAGCCAAAGACTTACATCCACTGGGTCGCCGATTCTCCCAAGCATGGATCTCCCATCAAATTGGATGAAATCAGATTGTACGAAATTCTCTTCAATCATGCCAATCCCTCTGACAAGACCTTGGTTCCTGAAGGATACCTCTCTGATATCAATGAAAACTCTATCTCACTGGAAACGGGTGCTATTGCTGAAATCGGTCTGTGGGATCACCTTAAAGATTGGATTGCCAAGACAGGTGGAAAGGATTTGGAGAGCGCTAGATGGCAATTTGTCAGAAACGGCTATTTCTGTCTCGACAAGGATACCGAGCTGGATATTAATGCTGCCAAGACAGGCAATGTAAGAGATGCTGCCAAGAGATTGGTCTTCAATAGAACCGTCACTCTCAAGGAAGATTCAAGCAAAGACGATGCGGCTGTTAGAAAAGGAGGTATCATCGACACCAGAAAGAAGCGGGCATAAAGTAATGTGAATGGATGGTTAGCTAAGATGATGTAGAATATAACTCGGGCAAGTTTTCTTTTTTTTTTTTTGTTAGTCTTCTTTTTCCATTCACCGTGGTAACTTTCATGGTTTCATATTTTTTTTTCTTTGCGGGATTCTTTGACATCTCTCTCAATTCAAACCAGGGTATATATAAAACTTATGATGTTTAGAACTTATTGTTTTTATATTACTGAACTGAATGGAACAACTATACAATCTATTTAGGAGGAGGGTAACATATTAGGTGTGTACAAAAAAGTAGTGCGGTATAGACAAAACCGATAGTGTATACGATGAACTCTAATGCTCTGAAACCAGCAGTGCAGGCTTGAGTTCGGAGAAGGGAATTTGTGAGAGCTTTTCATTTGGCTCTAGAGGGAATAAGTTGTACCTATGGCGGAGTAGTCAAAGTACAAGCTGTCCTTCATCATTTGAGTTTCGAGCATGACGTTATAAAGCGGCAAAACCTTGCCATTCCATGAGCAATTGGCGCATTCATATCGAACTCGCATATTGTTTGGCTTTCCCACTCGAACATTGAACACAATAAATTGCGTTTCGGATCGAGTCAGCTGTACGGAATCGTGTGATTTGCATCGAGGGCAAGGGTGACCTTGGTGTTCGAGGGAGATTTTCTTATCGGCTCCACCCACGAGGACGAAGCTAGGCATAGTGTGTTTGATGGAGGTAATGATGGTAAAAAGAGTGAAGTTGAGGCAGTGCTGAAAAATGGAGGCGAATTGGATGTCACCTTTTATAAGTTTGCGCTAGCATGAAAGGTCAGCAGGAAGGATGTGGAGATACAAATTAGGTTCGGCTGTGCCAAAGGCAGCGCCACGTTTTCTATACATCGTTTTAATAATATGGAAAGGAAGAGCTGGGCCCTCCGCAGTTTCTTTAAGCCAACGCCGAAACCATTGGCTTTCTGCGCTGCTTTACTGACTGCACTCTTCTACAAAAACTATTACTGACCTAATTTGGGGTATAAAACCTAGCCTGTCTCAGCTGCGGACGGTCTGCTGCAGACATGATGGAATTTCTTGCTTGGTGACTGGTTCTGTGTATTGTCGCGAAGTCCTGCGAGCTCCCCTCAATATCAGTCAGACACATTTCCTTTCACAGTAAATTGGCTTTAGCCAAATAAGGTAACCGAATCTTGGGGCTTTCGTAAAGCCGACGCACCTCGCTACTTCCAACGGGTCGTATCTAGGATTCGTTATGGTAGAATGGCGGCAGGCATTAGAGTGAGCTAAATATGGCCGATACAAATTGTGAAAGCCGAACATTGTTTAGTTAATGCGTCGGGTCAATAACATCATAGTGCTTAAAGTTTTCCTGCATTTCCAAGCACTGTGGTAAAAAATGGCGAGCGTGTGACTGAGACGTTAGCCCCATGCCCCTTCTGCTGATTATAATGCAGCCATTTTATGACGAATACCAACGCACACATCTTTTATCTTCACACACCTGCATAGGTATCGTCTTCTTCCCAAATGTCTTCAGACTTAAAGAACACTTGGCAGAAATTCAAAAGGAGTTTAGATCCATCGGTCCTGCCGATGTGTCTTAACATTTTTTTCATGAGCTTCGATTCCATGTAAAGTCAGGTCGATGGGTCACATCGGTAAAATGCGTTTATGCGAGTCCTAATTTGGAAAGCGAGAATGTAACAGTCAATCTATTCATTCTCTTATCATTCTTGAGCACATCATCCGTATGATTGATAAGCTACGCCTGCTTACATATCTTCTTCTGCTGAGTCCGCTTAAATATCTCGTCTCTCCACAGCCGCCCAGTAATGATTATTCATACCGCCACGTCAATTAGCCACTACCTGACCTGAAATAGACATTTCCTACCACTCACCGAGCTCAAAGTCCGGGAAAGGCCACCGAGCTTTCATCCGGTTTGAACAGCTTGAAGTAAAGCGAGTATTTGTAATGTGACAACGTTGAAGTTTTCAATATCTTTTTTATTCCATGCAACAACAAAGTCATTCAATGGCGGAGTGAAACCTTCAAGCATAAGCCATCGATGTGCAGGCATTAGTTATACCCCTGAAATGGAAGAAAATTATCACAAGTAATTTTATCTCGTTGCCAAAAATCATACGATGCCATTACTTTTTTTCTTCATGATGAAAAAATAAAAGCCGATGGAAAATCTTCAAAGTGTCTACAATTACGGTTAATTCATCTTTGGGATTTGCTAAATTATTTTTTTTAAAACATCATGCCAGGAACACTAACGATATCGAAGTCACTAACTCCATATGTCGTTAGCCGTGGGTTACGTTGACCATCTCTTTGGTAAAGCTTGACAACAGAATTGAAACGCATATGATAAATGCATCTGAGAATTTTGATGAAAAATAAAAATAAAAAAAATTACATTTCTGTTGACGATGCAAAAACATCTCTGTGGTTAGAAATAAATTATGACAGATTTCGATGTAAACTTACGATTTATCTTAAACCGAAAGGCAAGTGTCATTCCACTCGGCCTAATGAGGGCGATCGTCGACAGTGAGAACATTTTCATATTTTTTGTCATTGGACCCCTCGGTGCCGTTTCTAAAATAAAAAAGGTAGTATTTAAAAATAAAACTGTCTTCGACAACGCTAACGTGTACATTGCAGCGCCAAGCAGAGTGCGTGTAACAATGAGGCTGACCGCACAGTCACACCAAGAATGCAGGCTGCACGATGTAATTTCCACGCCATACTATATGGTTTGTGGATCTCCGTAGGAGCAGTTGCCTAGCTACAGAAAAATGGCATGTATTTCCCACAAGGCTAGAAATAATGGATTGTTTTTTGACACTGAGCAGCTCCAGATTTTAGAGAATACTGATAATGTATGCGTATGTTGGATCAAAAAAAAAATTTGTTATGTGAAGCTAGTCCTAAATGTCAAAAGTACCGAGTGACAGTCTTACTGTACACCGGGGACGCTTATTTAGGCGCAGAACATTCTGAAGTGTCTATCACGTTTTGCGAATATATGATTATGCTGACCACTGGAGCCATGAAATCTCACCCTCTTGAGCTGCAATAATATATATTGTGCAATTTTAATCTCTTCAAAAAGCAAAATCGACTTACTAGTGTCTGGTAAGAAAAATAAATTGGACTATAGATGCTCATTTGTATCTTGAACACTTTTTGTTGATAGTATGATTAATTTTTGGTGGTCCAAAAAATATCGGAAGGGGATGTAGCTCAAATGGTAGAGCGCTCGCTTAGCATGCGAGAGGCACCCGGATCGATGCCGGGCTTCTCCACTTATTTTTTCATTTTTTGTACACAATTTTTTTTTCTTCTTTGTCGCCTGCTTATTCGCCGACGTCAAATTTTTTTTTTCTTGCATAGGTCTTTCATATCGTGATCTGTAACAATTGTGTTATGTGCAGTTTGCAATATTTTTGATTAATAATTGGATAGTAGATATAGCAAAGTGGCATCAAGGATGTAACAGGTGAAAGAAAATGGCGTCAACAATGATATGGGCTGATTTTTTTAGCATAATAATCAAAAGTTAGTGGTGCTGTTATGCACCTCTCTGTGTTGTTGTTTCAGCAAACTCCATGGTTGAAAAACGCCTAAATTTTTCCTCGCTCATTAAAGGTTTTATATTTCTCTCCCCATTAATTATTTTTTTCACACGCAAGCTACTTACTTTCTAAACACATCCTTCACTAACATGTATATTCCAACTGTGATTCGTAACAACCTGCTCCGCCAACGAGCCACGGCCGCTTGCCTTAAGCGATTCGAGCATGGCGGTCCTACCGCTGGAGCTGTTGCCACTTCAAAAGGCTTTGGTGAGAAGGAGCGAGCTGTAGAGAATCAGTGGGCTAAGATGCACGTCGGTATCACCTTGAAACGCTTCCATGTGGCATTGACTGCTTGTTGACTAATTCGTTTGTGATTGTAGGACGCTGAAAAGATTAAAGCTTTGAAGGATTTACTGCACAAGCAAAGCGAGACGACAAAGAAGCTTCAAGAGGAAATCGAAAACATCCGCCGTGAGGTGTCTTCCAAATAGGATCAACATAACTCCTACGAATAAAGAAAATGTTGGGAAAAAAATTATACATATGCTTTGTAGGTGACTTCACCCTAGTCATCAAAACCAATTGAAAGCAAAAAATAAACAGAAGTCAATCTAATGTATTGAGATGGTTGTGGGTCGTATACATTAAGCATTTGCTACACCCAAACTTTTTTTTTTCCCTTTCTTTTTTCTTTCTTGCGTTTTGATAAGGAAATTGCACAAAATTACATTGAAACTGGAAGAAAATGAAATGCAGAACATAAAGGAATAAAACAAGTCGAAAAGAGAATATTTACAATTCAAACCATAAATCCAGAGCAAAATGAAGCAATATCTTAGAATACCATGTACGGTTGAGATCAATTGACTAGTAGCATTAGGAAGGTCGCGAAAGAAGACTAGGAACGGCCGTGGCGTGATAGGGTCGCAAAATAAGTTGGTAATAGTTAGTGAAGCTTTTTAAAAAGTAGTCTTCAAGGCCCTGCCTCATGGTGCACGGATTTGCAAGTGGGTCTTTAAACGAGCGGGCTTGTGTTCGACGAATGTAATGAGCTCAGAGTTGAAGTATCTTCGCCTTCTTGCATAGGGGTGATATCTTGCGATGTGGATGGAGTGGAGCAGTCCATAGATGCGGACCCTAGCCGTTCTGAGTGATCGTCCGATTCGCCAAATCGCGAACCTGGGTGTGATCTCTTGGAACCATTGTGAGCCTTTTCATCTTTGTCAGAACGCTTTCTCTTACGCTTGAGTTTGTTCACCACTTCATGACCATGAGAATCTATGTAGGTTTCAATCTTTGTTCGAAGGGCAGCGTTGACCGCCTGAATTTTACGGGAAGACTGTGATTCTCGATCTACGATATGGTGAGTAATCTGAAATGAACAAGAAGTCGAAAGCGTTAGAAAACGATCATACACAAGGGTGTAATGAATGGTTGCAGTATCACATACCTTGCGAGCCAGCTCCTTGAACAATTCCTTATCACCTTGCCATAATGACTTCTGCTTTGAGCTCAAGTATTTGGTCACCACTTTACCAACCTATTAATTCATTTGCAACATCGATTAAATATCATTGACCATTTTCACATATACAGCATTGCAATATAGATTGGTCTTACCTCCTTTTTGAGTTCTATTTCTGACATCGCTTTGACAGTACTTTCAGATTTCGATATTGTATGCGCTTTAGTACTAGACTTTGATGGGCGTTTCACATCTGTTTCGAAACTGTTCACTGTCGTCTTCTTTTTTCGCTCCGCTTCCATTATAGCGGTCGCAACCAAGTTTTCAATCTGGTTTTGATCAACACCTTCGATCGAGCTAACTTTTCCTTCCGGAGGTTCCCATTGTGACTGATTGGTCAAGATATTGTAGTAGTATAGACTGCCATCTGCAGAATAGGCTGCTTTCCAGTTTGGTGGCAATTTGATATGATCAGTACTAGCGGATGCCGCTGCTGCTACTGCTGCTGCCGCCACCGATGCCGCAGCGGTGAATGCTGCAGGTTGCGTCGGAATATCGGTGCTTGGTGACGAATAGCGAGACGATTGAGAACGATTCAACGCTGTATAGGCTTGCATTGCAGCAGGTGCCGTCGGTAAAGTGCTATCGTCTAGTGGTAATGCCGTTCCTGATCGCGGAGTATCGTATCCATGTTGCTCGTTCGCCGCTGTATACACGTCGGCCGAAGTAGCATAGTAAGCATTAGTTTGATCTGCAGTAGAGCTTTGGTATGCAGCGGCAGCTTGCGATGCGAGTGCGGCTGATGCGGCTGCAGCTGCCAACATAGCTCTTGGCGCAGTCGGAATGACGACCACCGGTGGAAATTTTAAACGACGCTCCATGTCCTCTAAGGTGATATCTAGCGGCAAATGCTCATAATAGTCATCTGGAGGTTCATAAAAGTCGCGACTAGAGGAGTATCGTCGTTTTTTCGACAGCGTTTGTGATGCGTCACCTTCAGTGATACTGTGATTATCTCCAAATACTTCCTCTGGTAGGATGAAAGTATGAGTGTAAGAGACGTGTGCTTATCAAAAAAGATGAGTGAGAAAGGGCTATAGCTTACCATTCACATCCTGTACAATCTCCTTTGGTTGCTCCGTGTATATACGCTTGGGAATACGATAAACACTCTTCAAGTCACTCCATTCTTGAAGAAGTTGCGTTGCTCTTTCTTCAATATCTTCGTCACCATACTCGGTGAACTTCGTCATGACTTCGAACATATCACTATCTTCAAGTCCATTTCTATTTGCTAATGGTAGTTGTTCGAGGACTGTGAGAACCTACGGTCAATTAAGTTAGCATTTATGGTATCTGCTTTCCTCAAATTTTGTTTGAAAAAGATGGGTGTCAAACCTTTTTAACAATGTCCTGTTCGTTTTTCCATTCACCTAGCCAAAACTTGAGCATTTTCAAGCCGTGCAATCGAACAAATCTTTTCAAGATCTCACGACCGTTGGATGTATGACCATCTGTCAATTCCAACCTGTGAAGTAGTTTCTGTACAAGCTTCGACTTGCCAACTGAACCAAGCATTTTCTTGACAAACATCTGGACTTCATCTGGACTTTGCAAAGGCAGATTTACAACCTTAGCACGATCGTATATTTGTTCCTTTTTGAGAAGCTTGGTCTTTGCAGCGGACGGAGAAAGGTCGATAGCATCGGCTTCCGCTTCGTCTTCTGATTGTTCATAATCCGGAGCGACTAGATCACTCAAGCTAAATTTAGGATTGGTACCTCCTATGACGCCTTTGCAGTTTGGCTCGCCACAGTAGCATGGCTGAGCTACAGCTCTGTAAAGTAATATTTCAATATGCGAAAAAAAAAAGCCATGTATCTTTCCATTGTGTGGAGTTATGCTTGATAAACTTACCCATAACGTTCAAACTTGTAATCAAATGTAAGCTCTTCACCAGCTTTGATATTTCTGGAGGTAAATATTCCAATACGCATCGTTTTACCAATGACCCATTTTTGAGTAACGCAATTTGGGCGGCAGGAATGATTGATGAATCGAGCCAAACAACCTTTTCGGGTTGCGTCGATGATCTACAATTCACAATATAAACAAACATTAGACTTTGTTGCTGCAATACAGTGCGTATACGTATATAAGGTATGTTTCAAACCTCGTCCGACTTTAAAGTCATAAAGTAGAAGTGCTTGACACCTTCAGTATTGTATTCCTTCGTCCTCCTGATGAATTCGCTGTTGGGTATAACTTCTCCAATATATTCCATAATAAATTGATTGCTAAGTTTTTTGGGGTAAAGTTTTAGAAAATCACGAGGTAATGAGTCAAAAATTATACGCAATATATGTTTACCATTCAAGATCGGCTAAGGCTCGCAGACCATATCCTTTCTTTTCTGTTCGAATTACATCCACACTTGAGTATTGCTGTAGTTGGAAGCGTCTGTTACGACAATATCTCCCACAGGGGCAATCGTCTTCCATGCATTCCATAAACATCATACGATTGATGCAAATATCGTCATCGCCACAAGCTGCACTGGAGTCATCGTAGTTTGGTTCATATTTGCATTCGCATGGCATTGACTCTTCCGCTATTGATTTTCCGGTTGCTGAGCCCTTGTATATATTGGCGGTAATGTGTTGATACCTGGTCATGGCTTCTGCTGTTGCACAGGGGTAATCTGCGAAAGCTGGCTTGTCCTCGTCGTCAGAGTGAGGCGTTGATTCTTGTTTGATCATAGTATCGTCGCTGAAACTTTCTGTTTTGGGAATTGAAGGAGGCATCAAGTCACCCAAGAGCGACTCCTTCAGATCTCTTTGATCGAGGGCATCGTTTTCCAGCTCTGTTTTGGATGATGCGTATAAGCTTGATGCGTCAAACTGAGCCAACTCTGTCTTCATCTGACCAGTTGTTTCCAGTTTGATATCCGTATTCATGTCGTTGTTGATATCAAGATCCGAGTGATACGGCTGAAGTGGTGGTGAAATATGACCGTTCCTCAAATGGCTACCTATGGGGTTTATGTCTTGCGGCGCAATCATAGAATCGCTTGGAACAGCAGTATAAACGCTTGCAATTGGAGCTTCAGACGGCGGTGCTTTCCACTCGCTGCTGCCATTAGCCCCGACCTGTACTGGAACCGTAGTCATGTCGTCAGAAGACGTATTCTTTGTCTCTACTATCGAACCTGAGCCGTCGAAAGCTGATGAAAAATGCTTGCCGACACCAGAGTCTACGTACATTGGATCAACATGAGTTTGTCCAGGATTTCGCCAAGATGGAGCCTGTTGCAAAGTCGATTCCGATTGCTGTTCACCAAATCGCCCGTTAACGATGTTACTGTCTTCTATAACGAGACGTGATTAGTCAGACATG
Organism: Umbelopsis ramanniana AG; assembly: GCF_025399195.1. Classification (NCBI taxonomy): domain Eukaryota; kingdom Fungi; phylum Mucoromycota; class Umbelopsidomycetes; order Umbelopsidales; family Umbelopsidaceae; genus Umbelopsis; species Umbelopsis ramanniana. The sequence goes on from NW_026252153.1 coordinate 48,212, forward strand.
AACACAACAAGTGAGGTGATTCTTCCCAGTGCATTTGGTCAAAACGCTCGTAGCTCACATTCCACACGTCATTTGCCAAATTGTGAATCTTATAGTAATGCGACAGCACGATTACTTACCAGAATGGGTCAGCGTTGTCAAGGATTGTAATTCGGGATACGTCGCAGAGTGTTGACTGCAATTAGGGAAAGCGTTAGCATCGTGGCTTTTGGCGCATGGACCGATCTTGGCACAATAAGCCCATTTCGCTACGATCACCGTGAGGGTTCGCTGACTAGATCGATTACCCCTACAAGCTGGAACCGACAATGAGTGATTGCTTACCTGCTATCACCGTTTTGCATAACCAATTCCAAAATGTCTAAGCTGATTGGTATTCTCTTCCTTTCGAAGAATGCAGACAATGAGGGAGAAAAGGGCTTGATAAAAAAGTTGAAAAGGCGGAGAAGAAACGGCTCGAAATTGTCTTTTCCTTTGACCAATTTCTCCAAAAATTTCGTGGTCACATTTGGACAAGAGCCAACTGTAGGACTCTCTGATCAAATGAAAGGAACAGCTACTTCATTCTTACATCCGACAAAGGAAAAAGTTCGATCAAGACGGCAGAAATGAAATACACGTAAAGGTAGGATCAAGAGAGTTGCAGTTGCACAACTTCTTTGACATCAGACTATAGCCATCGCACTGAATTCTCTATAGTCGTGTATAACGTCCTAGGACTTTGGTTTCACTTTTATTAATTCAACTATGACTGAATAATGGACCTTGATTACACCACAGTAAGTTTAATGGATATAATTTCGTTCAACATTTAGAAAGGTGAGCCGATAGCTTCATTATACAAGTGCTTTGTATACATTTCGACTTCACTACACCTAAGGTTAGCTGAGGCTGAAGCAATCAAATCGATGCTCAGTGATTCCAGAGTATAATATTTTCAACTAAATATAATGCCACGTACTGTACAGCAGATTACTGACCATTTCAGGTCGATATGACTGGCTCGGTAGTATTACCACAACGCATCAACTGTTTACGAAGTACATTGTTAAAATCTCACAATAAACATGGACTCAATATCCGTCTATAACATTGTTTATGATAACAAGATGGTGTGGATAAATATGAAAAAGGAGATACATGGTAGGGTATGGTTCAAGCAAGAGAAAGCAAAAGGTGTGAAGGAACAAATATAGCATGCAAAACGAGGGAAAAATAATGATAAGAAACATTGTTGTTGAAAGGTGTCGCTTAGTGATCTGCGTCCCATTTGGCTTTTGCGATGCTCAAGAGGTCGTTGTATTCACCGCTACGCTGACACATTTGCATGAAGAAACCATCTTGCTTGGTCATAAGAGTGTATGGGTGATCAAATTCTAGCAATTTCCCATGATCCAAAACAAGAATACGGTCGTAATCAGCGACTGTTCTGATACGATGGGCAATGCAAAGCAATGCACTTTCTTCAAATTCGGAGCGAATGGTTTGCTGAATCTTGTGATCAGTGTCGAAATCGACAGAGGAGGTGGCTTCATCGAGAACAATCAAACTCGTCTTTTTAACGAGGGCACGGGCCAACGCAATGAGTTGTCTTTGACCCTGAGACCAATTGTTTCCATTTTCCGAAACAGGGGAATCCAAGCTAATGGTGTCGTTTTGTTCCTCGCCTTCGTCCACCAAGTGAGAGCGCTTGATGGCCGCCCAGAGCTCCTCATCCGTAGAGGTGCCAAAGGGATCGAGATTACTTCGAAGGGTACCAGTGAACAAGACTGGGTCTTGAGGAATAATGGTCAATCGCGATCTCAAATCTTGCAATCCAATGGTAGAGATATCAACACCGTCAATTTTGATAGAACCACTTGTGGGTTCCATAAATCGGAACAGGGACAGAGCAAAGGTCGATTTACCGGAGCCAGTTCTATTGAAATCGAGGTTAGCATGTTTGAAATATGAAAAATGTATATAGTCGTTTAAGAGAGGGGATTTCTTACCTGCCAACAATACCAATTTTTTCACGAGGCTTAACTTGGAAGGAAAGGTCGCGCAAAACAGGAGGATTCTCAGGAGCATATTGCATAACGAGATTTTCTACTTCGATGGAACCAGTTTCGGGCCATGTTGGACGAGGGCGTCGTTCTTCAATGATAGCAGCAGGTTCCTCATCAATCTCAAGATATTCCTGAACACGTTCAACGGCGTTCAAGTTCATCTCGTTGACAGCGTACATACGAACAACCCAAAGTACATTGTGGGTGAAGGTCAAAGCGTAACTGAGAGAAAGACCAGCCATACCGGGGTCAATCCACGAAGAAGCCAAAATGATGACAAAACCAGTACAGAATCCAACAAAGGAGCCAAGAAGATCAACACGGCAATGCAACCAGCGGTTAGTAGCCCACATCCAAAGGAAAGGTCGGTTGTTGTCGTCAACCTTTTCCATGTTGACGTTGACGAAACGGTTCTGTGCACCGAAAGCACGGATTGTGGAGACACCATTGACACTTTCACTGAATTGGACGTAGATGGGAGATCTTGAGACAGAGTTCAATCTCTTCATGTCACGAGAGGACTCAAGATAGAAGGTACCGACGAACCAAAAGATAGCAGCGATGACGCATCCAGGAATCAAGAACAATGGAGTGATGATCGAGATGAGTAGGACAATAAACATGGTAGCCACAATGGATGTAAGCAAGAAGGAACCAGCAGGAGCGACATTTTGATCAATGGTTTCCATATCCGATGAGAATCGGTTGATAATGCGACCAATTGGAGTAACATCGAAGAAGCGAACCTTGGCTCGCAAAATGCTATTGATCAATTGGGAATGAATCCGCTTGGATGCCTTGAGTGAGCCCATGTAGAGAACGTAGGAGCGCAACGATGCAAAGACCATGGTGACCAATCCAATCAAGAAATAGACACCAAGATAGTAGTTGACATCAACTTTGGAAGGGTTGCTGATTGTGTAGTTATTGACACTTTGAACCATTTGGTTAAAGTAGTCTGGAGTATTCATTTCCATGCTGATGAAATCTCGGTAAGCTCCTCCAGTAGTAAGGAAAGCAAAGTCGGTGACGGCGTTGTCAACTCGATCGTAGGCACTTGCCCAAACCTTGATCCAGTAATCTTGACCGATAATCAAAAATTGGCAGAAACAGAACATAAAACTAACACTGAGCCAGAAGAAAAGACCTCCTGAAGCATCATAGTACGTCTTCCAAACCTTTAGAGAAACACCACCTTCGGCGCGGACTTCATCTTGAGTGAGTTTTCCATCGCCTGCCTTGTGGTCCTTTTTCGTAACTGTCTTGGGAAGCAAAGGAACCTTGCCTTCAACGGCAGTACCTTCAGCAATTTCAGCCTGTTCTTCTTGAATTTGGGAGAGTTCTTCACCTAAAACACCAGTCTTGATAACATCAGTGGGATGACCTGAGCCGGCAACTTCACCATTGCGCATAGCAACGATATAGTCGGCACCTTTGAGGCAAAGTCCAACGTGATGAGTAACCAGGATTCGAGTACGGGTAGACATAAATTCACCCATAATACAATTGTCGTAGAGATGCTTGGCGGTATGGGCATCAACGGCACTCAAACAATCATCCAAAATGATAATATCAGCTTGAGAATATACTGCACGTGCAATTGCCAATCTAATGTAGTCCCACGTAAAAAAGAAAGAGGGTGAGTATCGCTGAAAAGTTATTCATCAAAATATCAAAATTTTGTTTGAAGCAGTGACATACCTTTGCTTTTGTCCTCCACTGAGGGTAATACCCTTTTCACCAACTTCAGTAGCATCACCGTGTTCCAGAATTTCCAGATCTCTGGTCAAAGCGCACATGTACAGCACCTGATCATAGCGGTCTTGATCGAATGGCAGTCCAAAAAGAATGTTATCCTTGATACTAGCGTTTTGCAACCATGCAGTCTGAGCGACATAAGCAATGCCAGATTCAGCTCCACCAAGTGGGCTGGTAGGTTTGCGCTTGTTACGAGGAAGAACAGCAGCACCCTGGATGCAAGCAGTTTCGCCAAGCAAAGATGCAAGCAGAGTTGTTTTACCAGATCCAGTTGGGCCACAGACAACAGAAAGCTTGTTAGCTGGGAACGAAAGGTTCAAGTTCTTGAGTGTGAATTTGGTTTGGCGTTCTGGGGTTTCACTACCAGACGAAGAAGAAGCAGGCTTGTTGTACCATTGGAAAGTAGCATCGTCACGGAATCCAACGAACAAAGGTCCCTTGGTACGGATGACGTGGTTTTCTTCGACTTCGTCCTCTGACAAGAACTTATCCACTCTCTCCATAGAAACCTTGGCTTGGAATGCAAACGAGATAATAAATGGCAGTTCATCGAGTACACCACGCAAATTTTGGAAAAGGGCAACCGTGGTGAAGGCGGTGGAAGCAGTTAGGATATGATCGCGAGTATAGGCATAGAAGACGCTGACCATAATGATGACGGGGATGATGAACCAAACGTTTCCGCTCCACATGTAAGTGAGCAAACGCTTTCTAATGAACTTGAGTTCGTTGGTTCTCGAGTCCTCAACTCTCTTCTTGAACTCTGTTTCCCAGGCAAAGAACTTGACGATACGGATAGCACCGAGCAATTCGTTCATGACTTTGAGACGACGATCGGTAGCATCCATAACCTTTTTGTGGCTTGATTCGAACTTCTTAGTGACATAATGAGGAGCAGGAAAGGTGACAACCATAACAATGACACCGACGAAGGCAGAGACACCAAGAAGTTTGTACAAACCCCACATGCAAATGACGATCTGCAAGGGATGACTGTACAAGTAGAAGACGTATGCAGCAAGTTCGGCAGCCTTTTGAGCATCAACTGATAGAAGGTTGTTGACGTTGGTTTGTTTGTTTCCATCGTTTTCATCCTTCTTGTCATCATCCTTGCCATCCTTCTTATCGTCATCACTGCTGGATTCAGATGCTCCAGATGTATCACGTCTTTTCAAAGCCTTGGCATATACTTCACCAATGACGATAGATTGAATGCGAATACCCAATGTTCTTCCGATATACAGAGCTTGTTGAAGCAATAAGGACTGTGTAACAGACGTGATGAAAAGACCCAATACAAAGAAGAAAGGGGTCAACGACGCATTCGTTCCTTCGGCGGCAGGATTTTCGATATACTTGATAATTTGATTCAGAAAATAGGGAGGACCGAAAATAATGACGGACCATCCAAGGACATAGAGGGCCTGAATGGATAGCTCGTATCGGAATGCATAAAGAAGTGAGAGTACAATGTGCTTCTTCTTGTTCTTTCTGTAATGACGTAAAACATTACTGGTACGGTTTTGAGGAGGAAGTTCCAAGAGATCTGAGTCGTTCAATGTCTTCTTGTATCCTTCTGTCATCATTGGGTTGAGCCAGCTAAACATAAATTGACTGTAAAGAGATGCCCATGTTTCGGTTGAAAGAACTCTTCCCTGTATAACATAGTGGTCAATACTGGTATGGAACTAATGAGAATAAAGATTACGAAATGTCGATCAACATACCGATTTGGCGACGATGGGGCCAGAGGGAGCACCGAACCGCTCATTAATAATGACCAAAATTAAAGCAAAAGTGACAAAAAAAGTGTCAAGAGCATAAAAATAGCCAGGGCCTTGGATGTCGGTATAATGCAGAACATAGAATGACCGGATATCCACCACGCTGGTCAACATGGTAACAAAGTAGATGAGATTAAGATGAGTACGAAGACCATAGGCAGTTACTGCGTTTTTGCGGGAGATAGCCACATTCACAATAGCCAACACGGTGGAGTAAGTCTGTTATCAGAAATCATAAAGGGTAAGTAAGCACAGATGGCGTAACCTTGTATAGCAATAAGCTGTCGGAAATACGTACCCAAACCATAGTAGATACGCCGTATTGCACAAGGAGAGCCAATTTATCGCTCTCTACACGCTCATCCACTTGATAACGACCATTGATCACCAATACCAAATTGTATATGCTCAAACCAGCCATAAACATTGCCAAAAATCGAGCGGCATCGAACACAGTAAAGGATTTCTGATTCTCCAGATTGGATACCAAGGTATCCTCAGATTCTCCGTCTTCGTCATCTTCATCAATGTCGTTGCTGGTTTGACTAGACGAATCCATAGCGCCGTAGGACGTAGTTGTGGCTGATTTTATCAATGGCTCGTAAGCAGCATTGTGCTTCCGATAGTGCCTCACCACAGTCACAGATAACAAAATGGCCGAAACCAATGCAACTGCACCTGGAATTGCTGCATCAATCACACTGTAAGGAATGTCAGTCAAGATGAAAAGGCTCGGTTATTAAAAGGTGAGAGATCGAACCTACATTTGACGAAAGCATGGCGAGAGGTCATTGTCTGCCAGGATCGGCTAAGAGGTTGACGGTGGTAAGTCAGTTCGATTGTTAAGCGTTCGTTATTTTAAGGTCGATATCTTACCAATATATGACACTGCATTTCCAGTCAAATTGAGAAATGAAAGAGTAAAGTCAAAGAAGAAGCTAACAACGGTGTATAAAAAGGTAGATTTTATATAAGATTGAGATATAAATTACGTTTTACCGGAGGCTCAAAATACAAAAAAAAAAAAAAAAACCTGTGGGCAGCTGGGATAAGGCTGGGAATCGTGAAAGGCCAGTCCGACTTCTCGGAGCAAAAACCAATACCCTTAGTATAAATCCTATCCATCTTTCTATAGTTACGAAAGCTTCGCAACCTTGGTAATGCTATCCTCATGTCCATTGATATGTTCATCGTATTCAAAAGACTTGCGCTTCAGAGGATTGGACTGCGGAGACGATTCAATATGTTGCGCAGTATTGTTACATTTACTTGGTTTAGCAAGGGTGACCAGGGGTTCTGTTAAGGTGGTGGAATCGAGATATTAAGTTAGAGCTCGTTTGAACGTAACAAATCACAATTTGTAATTTGACGCGGAGACTAATTGAGCCGTACCTGGAGTGGCCTGAGCATGCTCGTTTAACTGCGCGACTTCACTGTTGTATATTTCATTCCAAAACTTGTTGACAATGTACGTTCCATCAGCTTGTCTGTTACATAGCGTAAGAAATTTTCGTCAAGCCATATCACGATGACAAATGCAGATATGACCGTTACTCACTTTATCAGATTTGCCTGCCGCAGTTTGACTTGCGGAATTTGTGATAGGACTTTTCGCATCTCTGGATTAGGCGGCGGGATTGCTATATCATGGAGGCTCTAATGGTCGACAGATCGTAAGTTAAATTGAACATCAATGCAGTGCGCATGTTGGTCTAAGTCTTACATTGTCTTGTATATTAATTGATTTAAGGTTAACGTGCTCAAGAACATTGGTTTTGGCGGGGACATGGATAAGAGGCGTCGGTCGTCCTAAAATAGGCGAATATCGCTTATTCTGGTTATCCTTGGTATGGTGTCGACTTGGTGAAGTAGAAGGTGACGGTAGTGCGTCTTCAGGTGGCTTATCATGAGAATCATGCGTCAATGTGCTTTCCTTCTTATCAGCTTTGGTTGTTATGGATGTTAGTGACTCAACCTAGTAAATAGTGTGAATGAAAAATTGAGTTTAAATTGATCCAGCATTGCTATTGTGTTGTGTCCCATATATGTGCATGATATCTGTTTTCAGGGACTCCCAGGATAAAACATATAAATAGCTGTATTACCTTTGCCTTGACAGAGGCTAATTCCATCTCAAGACGCTCTACCCGTTCCCTCTCTAACTGCAAATTATAATGGTGCAATTGGCTGCTTGGAGTGTCCGAAGTTTCATCTGTTTCAGACCGATCTGGGCTTGCAAAGGTTACTCTGCGCGATGATTGTCCAGGTGCCTCTTTTGTTTGTGACGCATGATCATCCCTAGCGAGTGTGGGTTCTATTGGTTCAGATTTAATGGTACTGACTGCATCTTTGGGTGATCGCTCAGGAGAAGCTTGTGGGAAAGTTTTTGGATCAGCTGTGATTGCTGATTCATGTTCGGGAGCGTTGAAGTGTAGTTTGCGGTGGAAGGGGGATATTGGTGAAGGAGAATGAGGTGCTGAGAGTGGTGATTTGAATTCGTATACTCCATTGAGTTTTAGTTTCTCGTTGATCCGCCTGACTTGAGCCATTACATCTATTCACATGAACAATTTGAGTATGACTACCTACTAATATAATTCCACATGCACGGCATGTTATGCACATACCTGGTGGTTTCCATTGCTCCTCTTCAGAACTTGATTCTTCTGTCTTAGTGAACGGCGCCGTTCGAGGGGGTGTCCAGCGTCGCGGCCCTGGAGTATGTATTGATGTCTGTGTTGTCTTCGCTACTGGTGGTAACTTCGGTTGATGCAAAATCTTCGACTTTTGATATGAAAATACCCAACAGTTAAGCATATTATCCAAATTGATCATTGTCAACTTAATTATACACCTACGGCGGAAGGAGTAGTGATTTCCAGCTGGTCAACATCTGAATCTTGGTAAATGTTATAGGTACTGCCGACATATGCGTACCGTCGCGTGTCTTCCTTTATTTCTTCATCATCCTCTTCTATCTCCTCTTCACTTTCTTCTGTAACGTACTCGTACTCGCTTTCGTCTCCTTTATTTGCCAGTCCGATGGATTCGCATAAACGATCAAATTCTAACGATGCTGTTGCAGTGGCAGTGGTAACAAAGTTGATTACCGAAGAAAATAATGTTGATCGTTTTGGTTGAGTAGAGTCGCTTCTTGCACTACTTGTATGTTCTGTTTGTGTCGATCGTGAGTTCCTTCTATATATCCTGTCATCTATTGGCATTATGAGGGATAGGGAAAACAACCAGCGTGCTCCGTTCCTCGCGTCCTGCGGAGTTTATGTTACAATCTGGCTGGGGCTCACTTTCAGCAGCTAAGCAAGTAAAACGTTTCACGATACGATGAATTCACTTTGACCCTCTTTGTATATTCTGCTATTAGGGATGGTGGGTATTTTTCTGCTAGCTTAATGATAAAAAACCATTCTACAAAATTATCTGGCTATTTGCCTAGTTCAACTTCTTCGCCTGCTACAAATACGCGTAGAATGTCCAGTTCGTCATTCAAAAACAGAATATCAGCATCGGCTCCGGGGGAGAGGGTGCCTTTAACCTTTTCAATGCCAAGTAACTGAGCTGGATGAAGTGTTGCTGCTTCAACAGCTTCCACTATGGAGCATTTTGTGAATTTACGGAAGTTCTTTACGCACCGATCAATTGTGATATTGCTGGGTAGATAGTGATTGGTCAAGTATGGATCACGAAGTATCGAGGTGTCGCCGTCATTCTTACCTTCCAGCCAACGTTGTAGTTCCCTTCACATAGGCTACATTATCACCGTTAACCTCAATTTCATATTCACCAAGATGGTAACAACCGGGAGGCAAGCCCATAGAACTAAGCGCGTCTGTACGAGAGTTAAAGTTCATTGACGTGAGTGAAGTGGTGATAGTGTGGACGTCTTTAGAGAGACCGGAAAGAAAACGTACCTGTCACTAAGACTACACCTAAAAAAATTCAAACAAACCATTTAAATATGTTTCCATTGCTGCAGGTACCACTTAGTTCTATGATTTACCTTTCGGGTGACTGTGATAAGCTATTCGCACAGAATTAGGGTGCACATGAATACCATCACAAATTAAACCATAGAATGGGCGTGGATCTGGGTTTCTAGTAGAAGGAGACGATGCAGAGGGAGTTGGGTGCTGTTTCTGAGACTTTGGGATTGGTAGGGTAGTAGAACCAAGTAGGCCACAGATTCCGGCATCACTTGATACGAAAGTGAGTATGTATGTTCGTACGCTTATCACAATTTTTTTTTTTTTTTTTCAAAAATGTATCCAACGACTTACCGGTGATGGAACTGGTAAATACAAATATTAGTATATACTTCAATGAGGATTGTGACTAAACTCAAGGGTTCAAACTTACGGCGTGCATGGCATTAAAGAGGTGAGTAATACAAGTGGCGCCAGCCCTGACACCGAGTTCTGCTTCGGTCACAGTAGCAGTGGAATGACCAATACTAATGCAAATACCTCTCGTGACTAAACTGGGGATACAAGCCAAAACACCGTCAACCTCCGGAGCTACGGTGAGAATAGCGATGGAATCGCCTCGCTCAAGAGCTGGACCATAGGTTTCGTCGAAAGTCTCAATGCCGTGTTCGGCCGTTCGGAGCACCTCTTCTTTGTGAGCGCCTTTTTTTTCTGGGTTCAGAAATGGCCCCTCAATATGAACACCTAGGATTCCTGCACCGTTTGTCACTGAACCAGGACGCTTACGAAGCAATGGTAATACCTTGAATAAAAGTACTTAATGAATAAGATCTTACTTTCTGTGGGCCCTAGCCATGTGAGTACGCCCAGTATTGATAAAATCTTACCTTGTGATATACCGGAGGGGCAGAGCTCACTAAAGTCGGACAAAAACTTGTGCATCCATACTTGAGAAGTCCAAGGGCAACGGTATCTCTGTTTTTCTCGATTTCTTCCGTCGATAAACTTTCGTCAGCAAAATCTATTCCAAATGCACCATTGATTTGAACATCAAGATAACCAGGAACGACAATGGCATTGTGGGCATCAATGATTTCGTCGGGTTCTCTATGGTCATTGAAAAATAGTGCCTGGGGGTCCACAATTTTACCATCTCTAAACCATAAATATGTGTTTTCGACGATTTCATGGTTGAGCAGCAACCTTGCATTGACGACCTTGACGACCTTGCCCTCGGTTGCGGACATTGAGAAGAGCGATAGATGTAGACTTTGAAAAAGGAAGGGAAAGTAAAACCTCTGGCAGCGGGGTCGGCAGAGAAAGAAACGAGTAGGACCCTTGAGATGAATTGAGGTGGGCTTTTCCTGTAATTAATGGGTATTTATGTCATGCAAGGTGGGCGATTGTGTTGCAGTGTACAAGAGGTTTCACACTATCCACTTTGTGCGTTCAGAAAATCTTTCGCAGTTGGGATAGCCTTAATAAGAGTACGGAATTACAATCGTTATGAGGAGGTGACACCAGTTGCATGAATTCAGGGTCCAGTTCGCGTCTAAAGGGAGGAGAAGAAAGCGACACTTACCCATATTTTCTCATTAAGGTTGAGCACGCAGCGTAAACAAAGCGATCCCATTCGATTATCAAGTTCCTATCCAGGAACCGCAAAGAGGTATTTGGATTCTTATGTTACCACTCCCACGACATGGAAGAGGTAATTGTATGCGATGAAAAGCTTTTTGAAATAACATATCGCACATATACTCAATGCTTCCAACTAGAACTATTCAAGATCCAGAATTCATGTTAAGAATTCGCTTCAATACTCTTTAAATGAATAGGTAGTAGTAAGAGTAAGATTTAGATTTACTGTTTTTCTTACAAGGCGGATTCTTGTGCCACATCTCACAGACTCAGGGTCTACCAGCTCAAAAGTTCACATGGCTGTATCCTTTATTGAAACAAGTGGCGCTAGCTTCCGTAAGCAAGCAACAGCAATTTCGTATCAACGTGGGATGTTACGATGATATGTACAACGCTACGTACATGTAATCCATTTCATATTTATCACTTTGGCAAGGTCTTACTGGTGGAATTTTCAAAAACAAAATGGAAACCACTTTGAATGCAGAGTTATCTTTTGTGTCTGTATTTTACAGTACCTGTGAATATGGATCGAAGGCTCAGAACTTTACCGGTGTGTGAAGTCTAGCAACTGTATGTCAGATATCTATGCCAAAGATGTGGAGTTGCGAATGCGTCTGTCATACCCAAGACTATATTATGTTATGATATGAAAAAGACAGAGACATGACGAGTATAACGAAATTGTTCGATGGGCAACTTACTTCAATCTTTTGAGTGTTTGATATTACCGATACTTAGCTTCTATCGAATATTGTGTTGATTAACGGCATAGCGTCATGCAAGATGAAGATCGACTCTCATACTTCGAAATGACTAAATACCCTGTCTTGATACTTCATCATTTCATGTTGCTATGCCAAGAACACTAAACGTTTACAGATCTATGTGATAGTGTTGCAGATATATATACGGCATATCTAATTACATTTAGTAAATCAAAGATGGTGACTGTAACACTTGAATTGAAAGGCTTTCATTAGCGATATGTCTAAATATATTTCATGAACGGTCATTGGAGGTAGAGGTCCAAAGGTATTTATACCCCATATGTTCAAGCGAGCTCAACACCTTTGATTATTGAAATTTCAATAGCTGCGCCATTGATTTCGACCAACTAATTTCATGGTATATAGATAATGAAGTGAAGGGATATTCTCTCAAATATCCGAATTTGCAGGAGTAGTGATTGAAATGAAAATGCTGGCGGCTTTAATGAGATTTGTCTTTCGGTGTGTGACTTGATAAATTCTGGTTCAGACCACCAACTTCAGTGGAAACTTGCAGCTCAGTCTTGCACACCACAATTCGCGACATGGATTTACATGCTCAGCTATTAGACGTTGAGCATGTGTCAATGCAAAAAGACAAACTCTCCTCTTACAAGTCAATTCTAGACACTATACTTTTTGCTTCGAGCAATATCGATGAATTAGAACAAAAGTTAAACATTTACGTGGACGCCATTCTGCAAGAGCACATTGGTCTCGTTGTGTCTCGACAAGCGTTGACAGACTTTATAACGGCTGTGGACGAGCGCGTTCAAGATGCTCATACCAAAAAGGAAGCATTCCAATTTGCGATCAACAGAATCCAGTCTCGTGTTGTCTCTTTCGAAGAGCAGGTACAGTGATATTCTATCATGATAGAGACCCTGTTATATTTTCTGATGGTGGTATTCCGTTCTCGGCAAAAAGATGTCGTCGTTGAGAGAGAAACTTGCTTCTACGTACGAACAAGAAGAAGAGTATCTGGAGGCGGCCAAAATCCTGCAGGGAATACCGTTGGATTCTGGACATCGGTAAGTTGTTTATGCACGACCAAGCAGCCCGCCTAGGTCTAATGCACTAAATGTCCATTCATTTCAGAGTCGTATCCGATGATTATAAACTGAACATATATATCAAAATTGTTCGATTACTGCTCGAAGAAGACGAAGCTGTAGCTGCTGAAACCTATCTTAATCGAGCGGCTCTCCTCATTCCAAATAGTCAAGATTTGGTCACCAACCTTACATACAAGCTTTCACAGGCGAGGATATTAGATTCAAAGCGAAAGTTTTTGGAAGCTTGCTCCAAGTACCATGAATTGAGCTATGTTAGTGAACTTGATGATGAAGAAAAAATGCAATGCTTGTAAGTGATTCGAGCAGGTAGTGGTCATGTGCTTCAGCTTTTCTAACATCAACTTGGGGGTCTTCACAGAGGAGCCGCAGTGCAGTGTGCTGTGTTGGCAGGTGCCGGACCCCAACGATCCCGAGCCTTGGCCACGCTCTACAAGGATGAGAGGACGCAGCAACTACCATCGTTCTCAGTGTTAGAGAAAATGTTTCTGGACAGAGTTCTCCGACTTTCTGAGGTATCAGATTTCTCTTCCTCACTTAAACCACATCATTTGGCCAAACTTGCGGACAACACGACAGTTCTAGATCGTGCAGTCATTGAGCATAACCTACTCTCAGCTTCCAAGATCTATAACAACATCAGATTCGACCAATTGGCAGCACTATTAAATACATCACCAGAACAGGCAGAACAAGTTGCCAGCCGCATGATTGCAGAAGGAAGAATGGTCGGAAGTATCGATCAGATTGAACAATTAATTTTTTTCGAATCCGGTGGTGCAGCAGTGGATGAAAAAGTTGAATCGAATGTGTCAAACGTCAGTGCGAGTGCCATAACTACCAAAAGAATAGGTCAATCCATGATTGAGGCGGTCAAATGGGACGATGCCATTCAAAGCATTTGTCACCAAGTTGAAGACATTATCGAATCCATTCAAGCCAAATACCCCGGTTATATCAAGCAAAAAGGAATTAACTGTTGAAATAAAGTTTTAATACTGTACTAGCAATATTTCTTCACCTTTATGTATTGTACTCGGGGGTTTGGGATAGGTGATTCTAAATTACACATTTATCTGGCGATGAGGCATCAAAAGGTTTCGGTTTTCTCTGGTCTGTCCCAGCTTACTCGCACGCCACTAACATAATAACATCAGTTATACCATTTCAAGTTTACGACTGCCTATAAGTAAGAAAACAACTTTACCTATCATTCCAGTATACACTGTCAGATTGCCAGTCTTTGCTATCTAGGCTGGCAACAAATCCTGGGAACTTTTCTCGCGTGAACTCCAAGCTATCACGCATCGCTTTATCGTACTGCTCCCAATCCGTCTCCTTCTTTATGCCTTGCTGTTTGAGAATGTCGTGAAATCGAAGAGAGTGTAAAACGGATTTAATGACGTCGTTGGACTCTGCATCGTCATGGAACATGACCCACATGCAGTTATTGTGATAGTTAAGTAGGTAATTCTCATTCTGAGCAAAATACGTAAATGAGTTAGTAAGAATAAGACATATGATACCTTCTGATGTACTAATTCGACTTACGCGCATGGTATCGACCACTCTTTCCACTTCACCGGCGCCTGCAAAAGCTTTGTCAGCTCCAGCTCCTAGTTTGATATTGACTCTAACTGGACCGCCGGGTTTGTTCCATTTGATCCACTCTCCAAAGAGAAATTCTCTATCCTTCAGGTCATCAACGTCAACAACCTTTTCAGTATCAATATACGAGCGACTGAGCAGTGTCAGCTTTGCTTGATTGAGAATTTCGAATTGCGCAGTGTTTAAGAGCTTGTATGTGAAATAGATATTGAGCGGTGACAGGATTCCGAATACAGTGAACAAAAATGCTGGGTCGTGCGATATGGAAATCAGCCCAACACCAGAAAGCATACCCAGCAAGTGAGCAGTCGACATTTGAGAGTCATCTTTGGCGACGATGTCTCCGACATTACCACTGAGCTGTAAAAAGATGTCAGCGGCGGTTCAATCATAAGATAGCGTGTGGGTACAAACGCGTTCACTTACAGCAAAGTTTCGAGTGAATGTCATATGGCTAGCCGCCCAAATGCTGTAATGAATCAACTCGAACATATTTCCCACTAAACATAAGAGAAAGATTATTATGGAATCCTCCATAAACCGTCCATTTGGTTGTACGCTTACTGGCAGCAAGTGGTAAAAACAGCTTGGGAGATGCAATGGAAGTACATAGTTGAAGGGCTGAGCCAACAGATGAAAGCCATTCGCAGACCTGGATGAAGGCATTTAAATCATTGTGTATATTTTCCAGTACTATATTCGTAGAAACTCACCATTTTCCATGTTTTTGGATGCGAGTCGAATGAGCTAGCAAATCGTTTAATGAAAAACAATTTGCCAACCTCTCCGATACCATCTTTCAATACCCATTGAATAGCAACCGCACCTCCAGCAGCCTCTGCTTCTCCTAGTCCGAGTGACGCAAGCATTGCTTGTGAGCACAAAACACCAATCTAAATCAATAAAATGGCGTTACATACAACGTTAGAAAAAACGTGACACGCTTTGTCGGGATGTGTAAGAAACCTACCGCTGATCCAACATATGTCTCCAAGAAAAGCCAAGCATGAAATTTGGCGTAACATTCGTGCACTGATTCGGGGTATCTGTGACCAAGTGATCAATATCCTATGTGGATGTAACTGGTCAACGCTAAAATGGGGCCAACTTACCCAACGGGCAGAAACATTTCCCGCATGCTCTGTTGTAAACTGCTAAGGGCACCGAGACTTAAAATTCTTTGACGTCGGCGGCTCCACTTGCTGTGATTTGGACCCATTTGGCTTGACTGAGGTTGTAGCCATTGCCATGATAAAGGTGACGTGAGTGGAGTGGATATGCATTGCTTAGAGCCTCTTCCAGAGCCAAGTCCGGTAGGCATTGATGTAAAAATACGAGTTCTTCCAGATACATATTCCGTTAATATGGTGTTTTGCTTGGCTTCTTTATCTTTAGACGTGTTGGTATCTCCTCCTTGAGTTGTAAGGCCACGCACAAAAAGTCGGTCCGGTAACGTATTTATCCGGACCGGTCTGCATTCTAGAGCAATGGTTGGAACTTTGACATGGTACTGCAGGCTGGATGGCTTTTGGAGATGCGCGACTCCAGTTCGTAGTCTGCATGCAGCACGAGAAAGCATTCTGCACTTAAAAAGGGTATGGATAGAGCACGTTTCAGGATCAATTGAAAAATTCAAATTTCGGAGCAAAAAACACCGTCACTGAATTGACGCTGGAGTAAACTGACTCAAAAAGCGTCCAGCTACACAAATCGTTGTTTAATGTTTGATATACAAGTTGACGACGGTTACTACATGAGGGGGGAAACTATAATGTTAGTCTTTCTTCAACTTGAAAGTCCTCTCCTCATATTCTTTTGTTAATGGTTCAATCTGTCCATATTGCCAGGGATGATGCATATCTTGCCGAGTTGTTCCGTCGTCTTTAGGATAGGTACAATGAGCTTTCTCCGCATGCTCGACTGATTTGTTAACTTTGTCAGCGGCATCTGTTACAATGTCAGACGAAATATCAAAGCCGTTGACAAAGCCTTCCGATCCGAACGGCTGGTTTAGCTGAGCTCCTGAGTGATGAGTTAAGTTCGCAGAGTGTAGAGAGCGCGATGGATCAATAACAGAGTGCGCAGAGGGAGATGGGGTTCTGGATGGAATAGGTGATTTTACTACGAGATTGCGAGCACTAGCAAGTGAACGATACATTTGCATAATGGAAGGCGCCAACAAACAGCCAAGTAAAATGGGATTTTTAAACCATCAAGTGTGCAATTTGCCAGCGATTGTGACTGACAAAAATTTTCGAGAGCATTGACCTCGTTAATTGCAGATGACGGGGCAAGAAAGCTTTATTGATAGCCAGAAATCTTTCACGACATGCAAGTCTCATCGTCAAAAGAAAATCGCGCTGCCGAAATAGATCAGTGCTTGAATCTTCTATCACCTTCCTCCTCGGATGAATCCAAGTTCACAGCCTTACTTATCCTACCACGACTGTTGGATTCCAACGACCATGCCACCATTCAACGAGTATTTGACAAAATGAACTTTAAATTTATTGAGCGTCTCATGAAGTCCAGTATGTTCTGAAATTTGATATCTTTTTTGAATTCAATTGATGTGTACTGATTTATGGGTTGTTATCTTAGAGAAGACAGCCGAAGTGCCTGAGACAGTTATGCAAGAAATTGCGGTCAACATCTTGTCATACTTTAGCACAGTAGAATCTTTGACCTCTTCTGAACAACTAATCGCACGCATACCAACGCTTTCATTATGCATCAAACCAAGGTCCATAGACATGTTTCATTTCTTTCATATCGCTTGTTTATTCATCTTACTGAACACATATATTGTAGAGACGCAACCGATATTACCAAAGATGTACTCATGACTCTGATGCGACTTGCCAAGTCAGATTCTGCTCTGCAAGCCATACTTGATAAGCAAGTGTTGTCTAGGATACTTATACTATTAGGAGATGATGCCTCTCGTAAGCATTACTGCCATTCCAAGTGTTTTTCATTCTGACAATTATGGTAATATTGACTTTCAATTGTGTCCAGGGGAGGAACAGGATCTCGCCAAGCACATCATTATTCTTGTCTACGGATCAGCATTCAACAGATTGGAACAGTCAAATTCAACGGATCTGAAGACTAGCTTAATAGAGTCGCTCAAATACAGCCTGATACCCACCTTATCTAGTACATTACGTGTAAGGCAGGACACAAGCAAGTTCATCGCGGTGGATATATTGCACCGTGTTTTCAACGAGTGCCCAACCAATATAGTGAAAGAGTTGGAAAAAGAAGAGAAACAGCGGTTTGACATATGGATTGAGAGTATCCGATCAGGTGTACGCCAGGTCTTGACTAGCAAAACCGGTAAGTGCCTCGATTATGGACACGGAAGGGATGGGCATACAGACTAATGTTTGTCTTTGTTTCCGGTGGGAGTAGTTTCCGATCGAAGGGATCACGCATTCTCACTGATTGCAGTATTACTTCGGCATATTGGGCCACGGTGGCTTTTCTCAACTCTTGAGAAAAGCGCTTCGATATCTCCATCTCCCACGACCCCAAGACAAGCGGAAAAGAGACCAGCTACCACCTCGGTGGAGAAACCAATGGCTTCTGATGAGGCCAGTATTGATGCACGTTTTCCAGCCTTATTGATTCAGTTAGCAAGTTTGGAAATTCGACTCATTCTAGATGATCTCGGTGGCGAAAAAGATGTAAAGGCCATAGAGGCAGATCCATCATCGGATCGATCAGTGGCGATGTTACCCATGTTTTACCAGATGATCGAATCGGCTATCCTGTATCTCACCAGTGATGACCTTGCTTTAGAGGGCACGGACATTGACCTTATCTTTAAGATACGGCAGATTCTCACCGAACTATTCAAAGCGATAATAGATTTTTTGAATGACACTTTCTCACGAACGGATCAACAGGACATTTTTGATGACATAGTCGTCCTTGCCAGCGTTCGATTACTGGCTATTTGGATTGAAGAGGATGATTCTCTCAATAATGACATGTCCTCCAAGACGATGACGATGGTCGAAACCTTCCGTGAGCAAGAACTGTAATCATTGATAGATAATCTTAGATAGAAGTTGTGGAGAAGAATGAAACACGGGTGAAGACAAAAAAGTACATAAATTGAACATTGTATGTTTCCTACTTTCCGACCGATAGGTTGAATGCATGAATGGGAATTTACTGCTGAATAATTTGAGAGTCCGCAGTAAGAGAATGTCAACGCACAGCAGCTGACCTTGGGGGGAAAACATGCTGCTTGATGACTCCGGTGCGATTGGCCGAAATCGCCAAGCTTCGGTATCAGTGAGATCAGTGACAAATATGGACAGCCAAGATACCCCCCGAAAGCAGAACCCTTACTGTCCAATTTTGGACGCTTGTTCCGAATCACCAAAAGGGCCAAAACCCAACTAAAAGTCATTACATTTCGATGTGTCATCATCCAAAAAAAAAGGCGAATATGTATTTTCGATAATTTTTACATCAGCATGTGTCAAAAAGAATTCAATTACAAGAATAATAGCAAGTCAAGTGTATACAGAGTTGGCCACTCATGCGGGGCCTATGGGATATCAGATATTTACAAGGATGGGGATGGGTTGGTGCAAAATGCAAAGGGAATGTATATAGAGGGATATCCCACGATGAAACGCTTTGAATTACGATACAGTTGCGTCGCCGTCTACTCTTCATCAGATTCTTGAATTGGTGCCATGCTGGAGTCGAAGGACTGCCGTGATCTTGGCATAGGGTTCCTCGTAAGTTGCAGGAACTGCACGGATGATGTTGTCTTTGAAGGCTCTGTTAGG
Source organism: Umbelopsis ramanniana AG (assembly GCF_025399195.1). Taxonomy (NCBI): domain Eukaryota; kingdom Fungi; phylum Mucoromycota; class Umbelopsidomycetes; order Umbelopsidales; family Umbelopsidaceae; genus Umbelopsis; species Umbelopsis ramanniana. The sequence goes on from NW_026252153.1 coordinate 67,646, forward strand.
TCAAAGCTAATCTGACCATGGCGGTCAAGGACGGGGTGCCAAATGGCAGTCTGTGGGGATTTGTCGGAGGCAGGATACAGCTCCGTAATGAAGCAGTGAAGGGGTTCAGTCATTAGAGTCTGCATGGTTGGACAGAGAAAAAAATTTGTTCAATCAACAAGTGATGAGGAGAGAGAAATCCAAAAAAAAGCTATAATTTTTATATCTGAACCTCGACCGGAAAAATTGTCTGGCATCCCGGAAACCACATGGACCGGCAATTCACCCTCACGATTATTTTTGACCAGGCTGATGTCACCGCCACAAGCACTTGACGGACGGGCCAAGCACTGTCTTGGCTAACCTGGTTCCGCAGTTGCCTTATTCGCTTTTCCGTAGACTTGCGTTGCTATGCGTGACAAATCGTATGGATTCGTCAGCTGTACAAATGACAAAATCTTTCTACCATGAAATCTTTACTCATGATTATGCTATGTTATTCATCATCATGCAACCCCAAACATAAGCATCCCATGTGCACACTAAGGGGCTATGTTTTTTTTCCCATCAACGAATACACCATGAAGTGCTTTTTACTGCAATGAGCCAAAAATATATTATATCAAAGAGTGTGGAGAATTTTCCTTCGGCTAATGAAAGCGAAGTACAATAATCAGATGAAGGATAAACAACCATCCACATTAAAAATCATGGTAAAGAAACAAAATATTACAAATATTAGGTTGCTATGCCACCCAGCCATTGACTTGGCGCTCAGGCCTTTTTTTGGTGTCTTTCTTTTTTAGCTTTTATGCAACTGTTATCAGCCTATTGGTGGTGGCTCCTCTTTTGAGCGAAAATCCAATGGAAATGTTCTTCCATACTGCCGACCTTTTCGACAGCCACTTCATCTTCCACCATGGTCAATAGCTGGCCATGCTTTTGAAACATTTCTCTCGTGCCTTCTACGCCGAGACCAGCAGATATCATAGTCACTTCAGGCGCTAACCAGTTTTCCCTCACAAATTCACCTTCTTCCGAGTTGAAATTGCAGAGAAACCAGCCACCCTTTTTAAGCCACATTTGCACACGTTCAATCATTAAACCTTGCTCATTCTTTGGCAAGTGGAAAATAGAATAGAATCCAACAACGGCATCAAATGTAGCCTGCTCGAACTCAAGCTTCATCATATCAGAATGAATCAAAGTAGCCTCGGGCACATGTTTACGAGCAAGTGCTATCTGTGCTCCCGAGATATCAACACCAGTGACAGACATACCACCGGAAATAAGCTTTTGTGTACTAGGAACGCCAGCTCCACATCCTAGTTCCAGAACCTTGGCTCCCTTGGGAAGGTGTTCGAGTAGCCTACCAACGTAGCCTGCGCGTGTCAAGGTTGGCCGAGGTGCCGACCAAGCGAGGTAAGCGTCCGCTACTTCATCATAGCCAGCCTCAATAACAGCCTTGGAGTAATGTTGTTCAGTAGCAGGGGAATTGTTCATTTCGAATTGGGAATGTGAATGAGCAAGATGATGGGATGCGCCCCCTTTTTATCATTTCAAATTTGGGTTCTTTTTCTCGCGGCCGATCCATGTGCACCTTTGGTGAAACTCTTACAAGAATTGTCCTGGCCATAAACGTTCAAATATACCCATTTCTGTTTTTTCCGGCCGAAGCTTTGAATCTCAGTGTTGCTATTATTGACGTGTCCCATCTCTATCGGGTCGGTCAACACGGTGAAGGAAGGCAAGATACCAAGAGGAACGGAAACATCCGCACATAGCTTTGCTGCCTAACATTAAGTATATGAATATGTTGCAGGTGTTGGCTAAGAGTTTGACACCGCTTCGTCGAAAAACCGTAGGAACTCGAACCCCACCGTGTTATCGAAGAACGTGAAGTATTTACAATGAGTCACTGTGTGCTATTGGCGTTCTCATTAAGTCTTCGTAACGTGTAACTATGAGAATCTATAAATATCATTGATTATCGTCAACGAGTACACGTTTGGTCATTAACAATTAACTTGTGCCTGTCTGCTTAAAATTTTCCCAGCATTGCCCCTTACGAACAAACAACAGTCATCCGCCGCATTATTCTGGCTCTATAAGTAGTGAAAATAAGCCATGAAAATAATATACTTCTTGCGAGTGACTTGCCTTGAAGCACACCACGAGTGGTCACGTAGCTTAAGTATAGGCAGCATTCTCGTGCCTTCGGTCTTGTCAACAAATCTACTGCATTTGCAAATGTGGATATGTTGTATCTGCAAAAATGGGAAATGGATAAAGGAAAACCAAGTTGACACAACGGTGACTGAGGAGACTAGTTGTAGTGCATTCTACGCAAAGCTCATAAACGGCGCAATAGCAATCACGGTGAAGTTGGTTCAAATATTCATTTCTCTCAAACAGCGTATAGTATATACAAAACACTTACAATAGTTATCTAATCGCTTTAGTCTTTCGCAAGGAATCTGTCTCCCGCCATAAAAATTGGTCTGAGACAGCGAATGGCATGTTATTTGTTCGCCGACTTGAGTTTCTTAAAACGCATTTCCTTTCATGACCTGGTCTGCCTCTACGTCAGACCGACAATTTATCGTCCGCTTTATAGTAATATGTTTAAAAATGTCAATGCTACTGAAATTATGTTAGGAAACGAGGATGCATCAATACAGCTAATAGATAACAACGCAAAGCGTATATATCACGGTCTATGACAGTCATTTCTCTTGCGACTCCATTGTCCTCTGCAGTTTCACCAAAAATATCTAGCTCCTTTCATACAACAAACTTTGACTCCGTCTCTATAAGAAATATCGTGATTTCAACCTCGGGTAATGTCACTATTTTTTTTTTTGGTCAGAACGAATTGGGATCTACCATACCACAGCATTTTGGTTGCACAACTGACAGCACCTTTCATCATCTTTGTATTATAATCATCATCTCTCAATAAGTCTTTTAGACTTTTGTTATGAATAGTCTTGTAAACTCTCTGTTAGTGTCTAATACTATTGCTGTCGAATTAATGGATTTCGTTCTATTGAAACAATGACTATATCGCCGATTTGTGTAACGGCACCTTGCCTTCACTTGTCAATCGAAACTCAGTCTTTTCGGATATGAATGTAGTTGAAAGAGGGAACGCGAAGACCGACCCAGCCCCTCTTTTTTTTTCTTCGTCCCTCTTTCTGTTTTTTTACTTCTTTCTTTCAACATTGTCATAAATATACAGCTTCATACGATATCAGAATGAAGTCACTGGTCACTATGCTATTATACTTGGCCTTTGGATGTTTTCTGGTCGCTGCATCCGAGAAATATATTGTAATACTCAAACCGAACATAACATCGAAAATGGCCGAAGCACACTTATCTGATGTTCGAATGCATTCAGTTATTCCGAACAACCGCACCTCTCGCATTGGAAATTTGCATTTCTATTCAGCAAATTTGTCTGGAACAGGCGTTCAGGAAATAGAAAAGAATCAGTCTCATGTAGTCGACTACTTGATCAAAGACCAAACTTTTCGAGCCCAGGAGTTAATCCAGCCGAATCCACCGAACTGGGGGCTTCCTAGAATCGACACACACACCGATGAAAACTCTTTCTTCAGCTTTCCAACATCAGCTGGAAGTGGTGTCGATGTCTATGTACTCGACACCGGTGTATATGCTCATCACAGTGACCTTGTCAGTCGAGTAACAAGTGCACCATCGTTCATCGGAGAAGCCACTGACACAACCGATTCCAACGGACATGGCACTTTTGTGGCTGGCGTATGTTGTGGTAAGCCTCCCATAAAAGAGCAAATGTAACGAGATTTGAGTTCAATTCATTTCGTGCTTCTAAAACGTGCTTTTTATTCAATAGGTCTTACGTATGGGGTTGCCAAGAAGTCCAATATTATTTCGGTAAAGGCTCTCACTAGCGATGGGGAGGGGACTCTTGCCAACGTGCTGCTTGCCCTAGAATGGGTAGTTCAACGGCATCAATCAAAGGCAAATGCAAGGAGTATCGTCAAGTAAGTTCAGTGAGGCTGCATATATGCGAAATTTTCCCGAGAAATCTAACGTTCGGGGTGGGCATATCACTTGCTTCAGTTTATCTTTGAGTGGAAATTACAGCAAAACGGCCAATGACGCCATTCAAGAAGCCATCGATGCTGGGATTCATTTCTCTATAGCCGGTAAGACAGTTTACTACGAGGTAATATGCTGTCCTGTACAACATACACTAACCTAGTTCTCTTCCTTCCATAATTGCACCTATTAGCTGGTAATGACGGCGTCAACGCTTGTTCATTCTCACCAGCATCGTCCCCCAATGCCATGACAGTCGGTGCCTCCAATAAAAACGACACTGTAGCATCTTATTCAAATTATGGCGCGTGCGTTGATCTCTATGCACCAGGCACTCATATCATGTCGGCCGGGAAGAATAGTGCAACTGACACCAACAACCTTAGTGGTACCTCGGTAGCATCTCCATGTAAGTGACTCACAAAAACGGTTTGGCTGGCCTGAAGAACTACTGACACCTAATGATTTATTTTGGGAGTAGTCGTGGCAGGGGTAATGGCGTTGTACTTGGGCGAAAAAAATTACACTCCCGCGGAGCTGCGAAATATACTTTTGAATTCCAGTACTCCAATAGCTGAAGAAGAATCAGTGACCATCCAGCAATTCGATAATCTCGATACATCTTCCAACTTTCATTTGTTGTATAGTGGCAATTGGAGTAACGATGGAATACAGAAAGTATTCGAAATCGCTTCTTCTGCCAACTCCTCGTTGCTCGGCGCATACAAGCGCATAGCAGCAATAGTCGCGGTAATGCTCACGACCTATGCCCTTATAAGCTGTTAACCGAAACTCTGCCAGCATCTGTAGTATATCATAGACTTCATTCGCCTCTCTTTGCATATTCAATTTTTTAGATACCCTCCTGCTCCCATGCATGTACCTAGTTCCTACATATCCATTCCTTAATACAATAACTTTGTTATCGCCTGACGAAATCCCACAACACCACGTTTTCCTTTTTGTCAACACTCGCATTTTCTTGAAACATACAGTCTCTTTAATCAATGTTTTTTTCTTTTCAATCGTTAATTTCGATCGTGTATCTACAGGTGCTGTCATAAGTTAGAAAGAACCACGACCCATCATATAGGCAATGCTATTTGTTGTGCCATACATACATGAGATATAGAACTTATTGCTGTTGAACCAAACGGACCTTCTCTTGCGAAGCTTCAATTTGCTTTTCCTTGGCAAGGGTCTCCTTGCTGTTGCTCCATGACTGATAGCATTGGTATGTAGCCTTAGTCAAACGAACGAAAGAGAAGTTTTCTTCCGGTGGAGTCCAGTCATCGGGAAAGCGCTCTTCCTTGAAAAACTTGTTGAAGTGATCTACAGAAACGGCCATGTTTCTGCCAATAACATTAAGCAACAAGGCACATTCACTACCGGAGCCGAAAAATTTATAGAAGAGGTTATAGACGAGATCGGGATTATCTCTCTTGGATTGAAGCTCACGTAGACGGCGGGCGTTACCAGCCTGGGCAAGGTCGATGTAACCGGTTTCGTTAGCAAACTGAGTGAATTGGAAGATAAGGTTGGGATCTGCTGAAGCATCGTCACCAGCGACATCAAAGTCTTGTCGGGTGTAGGACACATCATGTTCAATGGCGTTATGCTTTTGGAGCTGAGCTAAATCCAGGGTGCTCAACTGACTGATCCAATCAGGAAGAGCCTTCTTATCATGATACATCCAAAACACGCCTTCGGTGAACAACACACCAAATTGAGGTCCAAGGTTCAAGCGAGTGAGCGCGTCGATTAACTGCTTTTTGGTGATGTCTTTACCCGAGTTGTTGAGAATACCGTGATTGGCAAGAGTATTAAGCATGGGACAGGGAGAACGGTTAGTAACGGGACCTTTTCCTTGGTAAGGATGTTCAGCGATATATTGAGGCCATGTCTCGGCAGTCAAAGGAACAACATCCTTGTCAGTCTTGAACATTTTGGAGACGTTCATAGCCAGGAAAACAACTCCCATGATGAGAAAGCGAGTCATCATCATACGACCAGTATTGATGGTCGGTGTAGTTGGATGTGGCCTTCTCTGTGCAGCGTCCGCCATAGTATTGAAGAAAGATTACTAGAGTGGGGAGAGGAAAAAAAGAGTTGGGGAAGAAAGAATGAAATCGCGTATTACAAGTGAGGAGGGACGAAATAAAAAAGTGAAACTGAGAGAGAAAACACGGTTTCGCTTCGCTCAGCCCAGCCTGCGATGGGGTGGTTACACGCCGTTAGTGGGATCAGCCGCATCTGGAATGATTCACGCCACTTTTAGAAAGAGCACACCAACAGCCATTCAACAAGAAATGCAGCAGACTTATGTTATTGCGAGTTAATGTTCAGTCGGAGGTGTAGAGTAGACTGAATCAACCAGCTATGCATACAAGTCAAAAAAAGAAAGAGAAACACCCGCCAGCACTTTTGCGTCGTCACAGCATGAAAAAAAAAAGCAGAGAAAAAGACTTTTTTCTGCTCCGCCGATTTGGGTCGCGAACTAACCAGTCTCCTCTATCTTTCCACCTCTTCTTCCACTTCCCTACGCCGGCCCCTCACTTACGACGCTTTATTTTACTCCATTACCACCTTGTAGAATCATAGTTAGTCACCGTTCATGCCTCTCAGAAACGTTCTGAGCCCTCTCAACCAAACTGAGAGTGTTCAAAGCAAGAATGCTGCATTGAAAGACGCCTCAAATCTTAAACCTAATGAGCATCCATCCAAGGAGAGAAATGCTACCGTGGAGTAGGTTGAAATGCCAATAGGTTGCCACTCAAACGAACCTTACTAACCAATGTTATTTTTTCTTCCTTTCCAATCTGTCAATTTTTTTTTACCTCTCACTTTTCAATATTCCCCTTTCGTGCTCTTGTTGATGAAAATTTATCTATCCCCCTGTCTGCTTTACGTGCCTGGTTACCCAAAATTTTCGTCATAGGCGTAAAAAGCGTTCAGCAAAGCGCACCACCAAGAAATCAAAGCAGCCTGTAACCGATGAGAACCAAAACATTTTCCTCGAAAACACTGCTGTCAACAAAAACTACAAGGATGCTGCTCCAACAACTCCATCCGCGAAACGCACCCAGCTATTAGACAACAAATTATTGTTGACAAAGCGAAAAGTAGCATTGCATGATTTCAACGCGACCAATGTTTCACCGTCTTCTGTGCCTACCACGGGTGGCAAAGTATTTTCAGTGAAAAAGCGAAAACTCGTTGGAAGCAAGACTGTGGCAACTATGAGAACCGATGAAGAGCCAGTTCAAAAATTATCTGAATCACAATTGAAAATTATGAGTCGTCATTATGAAGAAGCTGCTATTCCTCAGACGCCAAAGAAGCAGCACTTAGTCATTGACGAATCTTCTCCATCTTCCACTGTGGTTACACCCAAGCGACCGTCTTCGTATGCCCAGCGTCCTCCTGAACCGGAATCACCTCTTGCTCACCGTCAAAAATCATTGACCCCCCTCTCTAGCTCAGCCCTTGAATCTGTTGATTTGTCCAAATTAGAGCCACGCCCTACCAAGCCGCTCCTTTTCCAAACATGTCATAAAATTTGGCCGCATGGACTTGTTCCTGACATAACTGTAACCGACATCAAACCGCTTAGCGTGATGCTGAAAGAGAGACTTGCTCGTGCAAAGTCCAAGGTATTCACTAGCCAAAAAAAATCAATTACCCGTTATACCATCCCCACTTTCTCCCATACCACTCACAAACCTGGCGACTCGGATACCACCATTGGCAATGCCAAAAACTTTTTCTCTCGGCACCCTAAGTCTCGCACTGCATCGGCTCCTCGCGCCCAGGAACATGAACGCATACACCGTGTTGAGGCCACTAAGTCTATTTTCAGCCCCCTTCCTGATAATGATTTCAATGCTATGGAGCTCGTTACCGATGCTAATGGTCGCATGTCAATTGTCGTGACCCCACGTTCCAAGTTGCCTCGTCGACATATCAACCTGCCTGCCCATATTTCCAAACAGCAAGCCACACACATCCTATCCGCAGTCGTTGCAACGCCTACGGATAATGACAGCTCACTCTCATCGCTGCCTTTTGAAGATGAATGCCCTCAAACACCATCGCCTAAATCTTCTCGCCGTCTGAACTCCAAGGTCATCACTGGTGAGTTTCCTTGTACACTTGCCTGCAAAATGTCTTTTTCTGTTTTCAGACTGGCATCTGGTTCATTGCTAGATCATATTAACTCAATTCGATTGTTTTTTCACAGATGATTTCGATTACACCTGTGCCCATTGCCATAAACAGTACAAAAACCTTCGAGGTTTAACGTATCATGCTGAAAGATGCAAATCCAGAAATACGCTTCAAAAGAAGAAGAAGAAAAACTTGTATAAGGCAGCTAAAAGTGACGACGATGAGTCAGACACAGAGGAATGGCGTGATGCTGTCACTAATTGTATCTGTGCTGGCTTACACGACGACGACGAAGAAGAAAGTGGACCTATGGTTCAATGCGATAAATGCGAATCATGGCTACATTTAGATTGTATTGGCCTGGATGAAGATCACCTGGAAGAAGAATATTTTTGCCCCAGATGCAAAGGAGACTATGTCAGCCCCACCGCATCCTGTCATCGATCCACTGGAGGCAAAACGGTAGCAGGCGCACTTGAAGCCCAACTTAAATTGCAAGCAAGACTCAAAAAGATCAAAGCCAAACAATCTGGAAACCGCAGCTTGTTGGATCGATTTGTACAAGAAGCGAACAACGCATACCTTGAAACCAGAATGAAGCAACGCAAACTGCATATTGGATTGGAGGACGAAGAAGATGTGGATACAGATGAAGATACTACAGCGTTTGATGAAAATCGACCATTAGATGAATGCGAAACCTCTGTATTTGTTGAAGAGCAAAATGATAACTCACCGCCCGCTTTGCATGTTTGGGAAGGCTTCTCCTTGAATGTTTCGCCTGATCCTCACCACGTTTGGGGTCCTCATAGTGACGCCTTCAACCTTTCTCAGGCATCAGATTTCTTTTTGGATGATGAGGCATTAAATGCCAGTCTCTCGCAAGATACCCTTCCTGTATCTTCTGTCTCCAATAATTGTCTACCTGCTCCTCCACCACTCTCTGCTGAATCCAGTGATTTTGGCCATATCACTACTCCTGCTGATATGGTTGCACTTAGCCTCAAGCAGCAACAGCAACCATCGTCCGATATCTATATGGGATCCCTCATTGATGATGATGATGTGTAAGTAATAACTTCCTTGTATCGGTTTTTGTTTTGGTCCAGCGAAGATAAATTGCTCGCCAATGATTGCTGCATATTCTTTCCATTTTTTTCGCTCTGAAACTAACGTCTTTATATTGCAGCGGCACATCCTTTGCGTCTCCTATGACGGATGGCGAAGACCGTCACTGGAACCCTATGATCAAAGCATCCCCATACTTGTACATGGACGACACTGATGCCATCACGCCCTTTGCCCTCAAGATGGGTGATGCTGGTTACTTTGATTTGAGCAGCGCTTTGCCACTCAACACTGATGCGACCGCTGCCCTTGACACCTGGCTGGTCACCGGTGACAATGGCGATGTTGTGACTGATGCCTTGGAACAGGATTTCGATGGTGAGTATATTGCCTTGTAGTCCGTAAGGATGAACTGACGTTCTAAACGATTGAACTATCCTTCTTATCTAAATAGGCTTGATTAACTTGGATGCATGAACCGGTTGATACCTCCAACAATTTGAACAATTTGCCTGAACAGAAGGTTGATTGCCCACCAATTTATTTTATCTGTGCCATGTTCCTCTATTATTACCCACCCCCCTTCCCTCCTCCCCTCAGAAAAAAAAAAAGAAACGCTGTATATATTTTTCATATGTTTTTTTATTGTTCCCGTACATTTTATGTTTTCCATTCTCAGTTACTTCCTTGAAGGCGGTGCCTAACCCAACCCATTTTTTTCCTCTCCCCCGTTATCGTAATTGATCAGTCTTAAAATACAAAAGGTAAAGCCGAACAACAGCTTTGAAGTGAGGACTGAGTTTTAAGATAGCAACAAGAAAGAAAGCTGTGACATAATGATTGATCGACGCAACCTCCATTGCTTTGTCTGGGACCCCAACCCAGCCTCAGTGGGTATGCCCGCCATTTTAGATTGCTCGTTTGCTAAAGGCCAGATTTATAGGCACAAAGTTCGGCCGGGGCAAAATCATGAACCTTGTCGTCATGCCATTTTTTTTTTCTATTATTATATTGCTTGGCAACCATGCTGAGATATGTTGTCATTTAACGCGATAGTACAACATAAAGTAGTTCGTTACTGTCAACACCCAACCACTTTATATGCCATCCCATTTCATTTTTTCTGCAGTTGGTGGCAATAGAACAAGAAAGTAAGGCGGGCGGCGGCAAATGAACTTTATGATTCTGAGGGATATGCAGGTGTTACCATACAACGGAATCGCGGATTACTTCAACAAGCTGCTGAACCAGTTCCCAGTCATCCTATGTGCTGGATTAGATAGGACTGTTCAGTTAGCCTCATGTAAATGTAATATAACCCCAGCATATAGTTTATTATTTTATATTTTGTGTTTTCTCCTTTTCTTTCTCCTTTCAATGCAAAGGTTACTTCGATACCGGAAACGACATGTAAGTTACTACCTTTTTTATCCAGAGGGAAAAATCAAGCAAGAAAATGTGGAAGACGAGGTACAGCGGACCCAAAAAAATAAGGTGGATGCAAACAAATGCCCACAAAATACAAATGCTTATCCATTCTTGTCACTGTTTACTACCGCGAACGGATGACTTCCGTGCGATGCGATGGGTGACCCACCTCTTCTTCCTTTTTTTCCCTCTCCCTTCTCCCACTAAACGCGGTAATCAATTTTCCTAATGGCTCTTCTTATTGATCAGCACGAACTGTCGTTGTGGAAGCGTCTTGTACACGGCATTGAAAACAATGACGCTGAGAAAGTTCGTCAATCTCTAGACGAAGGCGATCCTTCCGTGTTATTTAGTCACACGCAAAACCATGTCGTCCTGACAAAGCCAGGGATGTTTGGTGATGAACTTGATCATGTTAATGCATTGCAGCTCGCTATTCTGAAAAACAAGGAGCTTATTGCTTTAATGATCATTGAAGCCGTGTGTAAAAATCAAAGTACAAAATCACCATGCCTCAACCACCGTTGCGCAAAGGGAAACACCGCTCTTCATTTCGCAGCATTTCACAACATGCATGAAATTATAGTGATGTTGTTAAAGGCAGGAGCCAATCCATATATAAGAAATGATCAGCGCTTGCGACCCTTGGATTGCAGTCATGAAGAAGAAACCGTTCTTGCTCTGACTAGTCAAGTCCGACCCTATTCACCACCCGCTTCGTCGTTTTCGTCGGTTCTTTTACAAAAAGCTGCAGCTCGCCAACAGCCACCACATACCCCTCCCGACATCACGTCCACCATCTCTCAAGATTATTTTGATTCCCCTCCCAAAAGTACTCGTCCACGATCCAAGGATTCTTCCATCTCCATCCCCACTCCACCGCCTTCGCCAACAAGAACTTGCAACAACCCTACTCCTACTGTTGTAGATAATGGAACACGCAGAGCACGTTTCACGCTTCAATCGGTCTTCATTGATAGCTGTATGAATGGAGATATTGACGCCGTTCAGGATGCACTGAGTCGTGGGGCTAAAATCAACGCCCGACATGGTGCAAACGACAAGTCTCCGCTCATGATCGCTTTAGTGAACGATCAAGAAAACGTAGCTCGCTTGTTGCTTTCTCGCCAAGATATCAATATAAATTATCAGGACAGTAATGGTAAGGAACACCAAGATTTTCTTTTGCACAGTGACAAGAGTGAGCTGGCTACTTTATATGGGAACAATTTCTTAAAACATAAATGACATTTGCAGGGTGGTCGGCTTTGCATTACACTGCTGCCATGGGCTTATGGTCGCTTTTGAATGACATGGCTATGAAAGAAGGAGTGGACTTGTATAGTGTCAATGGCAATAATGAATTGATTGAAGACTGTCCTGAGGATAGATTGGACCGAACAAAATGCAAAGGTAGGCGGACGGGGGATAGGCAACGGCTGATTGGAACAGACCTAACTTAATCTACTCCTTCCTTATAGCCATTATACAACGTGCTCGTCAAGTCCAAAAAAATAATAAGAAACCACGAAATGCACCGGCCAATGTCAAGCCATAAACCTCTTGTAAAAATTCAAAAAATCGCTTTATACCAGGAGGTATCTCCCTTCAATCGATATCTCTCCCCAACCACAAAAATGATTCTGTCACACATGGTCTGTCCTTTGCTCTCTACTGGACCGAACGTTTTGATAGTCATGTACAAACCGAAAATGGGAACTGTACGCTGCATTCAAGCTACAATATACCCCCAGAGTAAATAGAAACATCATGGAACAACACCATAGCAGGGAAGAGGATGCTGCAAACTAAATAAATCCTAAAATGACATGACTTGGATGATCACCCGATCAACGCCTGCCCATCCACATCTATCTTTATTCTTCAGAGTAACGGGAAGGATATAAAGTATGCTAATAATAAGAAAAATGGTTCTGGGGCTGGTTCACTATTCGAAAAAGTGAGTGTGTATGCGGCTGTCTTCATGCACTTGCATCTCCGTCTTCTTGTAGTTGTTCAACTCATCTTTGATTGCTCCAGCCACGTCCAAGGAGAGGTTCAAACAAGTAGCCGACTGATCCGTTTGGCGATCGTACTGGAATTTGCTGTAAGTGCTATGAATAGAGGGGGACTTGTTGAACTGGACGTGATGGAGACGAGCAGATCGGAAGGAAGCATTGCGTTTGCGAGAAAAAGTGGAGCATTTGCGTAAATCGGGCTCTGATTTGCCTGATTTCTTCAGTACACTTTTCAATTTTGGGACTTCTTCCTTTACTGACAAGCTCGACGAAGACGTTGACAGCGAGTCACCACTACTGGAGGTTGAAATCGCCGAATGCACTAAATCTGGCAACGATGATTTGCTCGATAGTGATCTCGCCAGTCCTTGCATTGAATGCGGAAGCCTCAATACCTCCCTCAATCGTGTGATGACGGTTGTCTGCCTTTTCATGTCCTTGTGCTTGGAACTTGAGGTACATAAAGGTTGAATTTTTCGTTTGGAGAATAGTACAAAGCAAGGTTTCGGGACATGAGGACTGGTTCCAATATCGATCTGTGCAAAGCAAACGTAGATAAATTTAGCCTCAAGCTGTCCTCATGCTTTCTCACCAATGCAGATCATTCTATACCTTGGGCTTAGAGTTAAAGGAAATTAGCATCAATGATCAGAGGTGCGAGAAGGAATGGAATGGGTAGCACCAAGTCGAAATGAATGGAAGGTCAAAATAGAGTAGCGTAGTAGAATAGCCTTTGAAGATAACCGGCCGGCCATTGTTGTTTATAAATGGGAAGGTCGTCGAGGGGAATGAGAACGTGTTTCTGGATGGGGAATGTGATAAAGGAGGTTTTCCTTGGGATATTTGCGATAACCAGGTGCTCAAGCTACGTTGTATGAATGGTGCTTTGCACAAACATTGCAGGTGGTGGGTCTGAAACAGCTGGAAAGCGAAATTGTCTTTATTGCGACCTATTCTTGGTTGAGCTTTTACTGGCTCTGCATGGAAAGTCGCCTCACCTCCTGTTACGGTTTTCTTTTTAGGTAATGACCCATCACGAAGTCGATATTCTTCCCCGCTTGCTTCGAACACTATCGCATTGCACCTCCGTACTTCAATTAGATACAAGCCAATTATGAACCGAGCTTGTTGTGCTAGCTGCCCCTTTTCTCTATAATTCTGCGCTAAATCATGACATCCGAGGGTGAAAGGCGGCAGGCATAGTCTAGGAAGGGGACGTAATTAGTCAATCCAATAAAACCCATCTCCTATCTCACATTGCCACGTTAAAACAGACATGGTACAGTTATGATCCCTATTGCACATTCACAGGTACATGAAACATCAGCAGGTTAGATTATTTGTTCGGGGAGGTGCGTTGGGTAGTAGGAGAGCAATGAGTGATCTGCAGTGCGATAGAATGGTTTGGGTGAAAAGTAGGGATTAGGGGTCCAAGTCACACAGCTTACGATGAGCTTAATTCTCAAGCATAAAGTGTGACCCAGATCACCGCAAAGAAGTACCCATATTATTTACCCTTGAGTGCAATGCTTTCCCTGGGCGTAGATATCAGTAACACTTCTTCTCTTCCTTACGTTGTTAGGTAAAGAGACCATTACAAGTGATGGTTCCGAGTACAGGGACCTAACAGAAGTGTATTGTCTTCGGGAAAACAAGATTGGGTGAAGAAAGTAGAGATGGGCATAAACTACTTTGGACTCTACACCATAGTTCTGAAACACGAATGCGCTTTGTCATCTAGTTCTGGTTTAGTAGTGCCCGTCAAAATGAAAATGACCAATTGTCAAATTGACACCTTTTCAACGCTGTATTGGGTTCTTCTCGTAAGGCCAATATATGAATTCAAATGCTTTGAAATGCGCTTCCCAAACTAGCTATTGCGTTTACTATCAATGCATTAGGTCATTTCAAGCTATAGGCTAACAGAATGCACCGCAGCCGGCGGACTCGGCAACCTCATTCATGTGTCAAAGATAGCATAATAGCTGTAATAGTCAATGTCGAAATGTATGACTTTTCGTCATACGTATAATCTAAATTGCCCCGGCCAGTGACGTCTAGAAGGTTTACTAAACATTGTCATTCCCTGACCGCATGTGCTGTCCCTACGACGCGCTAAAACTGAAAAGTAAAGACTGATAAGGTACACTCGGACAACGTTCTTAAGTAGGAAGACCTGAGAAAGCAGGGTCACAGCTGCATTCACTTTATTTTAGTCATATTGAAACAAGCTAAACCCAAAGCGAGAACGTTCCATTCGCCTAAGGTGTTATTCATGTGCGACCATGTCATTGACAGGTGAATGTCTGATGTGCCCTAGAATCGCAGCATAATCAATATCAACAAATAAAACACAATTCTCAGAAAGTTTGCAAAAGTAACAGTATTATTCATCAAACCAACATGGCGCTTGATCAAAGTTACTCATTCTAAGTATGAACAAAAACTCCCCAAACCATCTACCACCAATCACAACTGTCAATAATGACTTTGGCGACTGCTTCTAGGCCGACCTTGTCGTCATCATTGAATCCTTCAAGTTCCTCACAATCGATATCAATGACGCCAATCAATTTCTAAAGCAGAAAGAAAGGAGTTTAGCCGATGATATGCCTAGGCAAGAAACGCCAAAGTAATACGGAGATTCAGGAAGAAACTTACTCCAGAGGGAAGAACAAGTGGGACAACGATTTCCGAGTTGGAGGCAGAGTCGCAGGCGATATGACTGGGGAACTCATGTACATTTTTCACCACCTGCGTTTCTTGTGAAACTGCTGCTGCACCGCACACTCCTTTGCCAAACAGAATTTCCGTACATGCGACCTTTCCTTGGAAAGGGCCAAGGATAAGCTTTTGATCGTTGGTAGGATCAGTTACGTAGAACCCGGCCCAGTTGACAGGCTTGTTCCTATGCTCTTCCAAACTGTGGAGACCGTGGTATATAAGAGCAGCGACGTTGGCAAGGTTGGTCACCTAGGCATGGATGGTTTATTATTAGTTACAAAGATGCATAAAACAGGTGCTTCACTTGAGCTAGTTGTACGTGTGTAAAAATTATGTGGAAACGCAAGTGGAAGTGTTGTGAAGGAAAAAAAAAACTTTCACAGCCTGTCAAAACCCTGCCTTCAGCAAAAAGTTTTCTACTCCATACTTACCCAAAATCGTTGGCCATCGACAAATGCCTTGACCTCATCAAGGAGGTCGTCATAGAATTCCTTCTTGGTGCGATTGGGGTTGGTGACACTTGGGGTTGGATGCATTTCGAGTGATCTGTTCAGATTAATAACCCACGCCGCTCAGACAGCCTGAGAAAGTTGCTTCAAGTCCGACGTAACAAACACAATTTTTCACAAACCTGATATGCTATTGGCAAATTCTCAAGTTACTGTACCCACCCCATCCCCACTATCCCACCTTGCACTAATCAGTCAGGATGCGCTATTCGATTATCACTGCATTTAATCAACTAAGGGACAAACGGTAATATTGAAAGTACGGGGAATTTTGCATTTTGTTTATGATTACAGAAAACAGATATTGTTACAAATGGAGTTGAAGGAAAGGGTGGGGAGGTACAGAAAAAGGAAAAAATGAGTATAATACATTTTGAATAAACCAGATATCATGCATGTCTAGGTATGGAAGTTGTTTCTTCTCGGATTTCTAGATTCGAAGAGCTTAGGTTTCTCATCGGCGAGAAGGAAGATAGTGGTAATGCTTCCAGCCAGATTTCAAGGCTCCGTCTTGGCAAACTTCTACGGACTGCATCCACTCAGACTCTAGAGCTTGCTTGATAGTCCAACGAGTCTTTGGATTGATATCAAGCATGCCATACAAGCAATCTTGTTGCGCCTGAGACATATTAGCGAATGGGGCCCAATCGCGGTTTGGCAAGGCTGCAAGGAATTCCGCATAGGAGGCGTCGTCCTTGGTGGCGGACAAGAAGGGAAGGCGACGGAATTTCATGCAGTAGAAAGTAATGGCAGCACTCCATACATCCATAGCACGACCATCGTAGTCATTGCCGTTTTCAAACAATTCGGGAGAATGGTATGGATGACTACCAACAGCACCTTTACAGTTTCGGGGAGTAGTTTCGAAACACGACTGGAAGACGTCAGAGACCCCGAAGTCAGCGATCTTCAGAGTACCGCTGGAGGTTAAGACTAAATTTTCGGGTTTGATATCACGGTGAACGACACCACTTTCATGCATGTACTGAAGACCACGAAGAAGTTGCTTGAATAAACAGGCCAATTCTTCATCGGTAAGACTACGTTCTCGTACAACTTCAAACAAGTCACCGCCAGAGCACTATAAAAAATAAAGGCAATAAGTGATTAATACATTGGGTGTGAAAAACGAGGTAATTCAAATTCAGCGTCAGACAAAAACACCTACATATTCCATCACAGCGCAGTAGCGGCCTTTCTCGTCTATCACAAGATCAAGTGTCTTGACCACATTTTCATGTCGCAGTGTAGAGCTGATGCAGAATTCGCTGGTCATGCGTTTCATGTAACTGCGATCACTATCGTCTTTAGCCTTTTTGTGGAAAGCCTTGACGCAATAAACGTCGGAGCAGCAGTTGGATTTAGTGACCAATCGAATGACGGCAGTAGCTCCTTCGCTGACGAAACCCTTCTTGCACGAGCCATACTTTTGGCTCAATGAAGGAATAGCCGATGGAGAAGTGGATCCAGACGATTGCGAAGAACTGCGACTTTTGCCAAACAAATTCATAGAATGTCGTTTTCCTGACGACTGTTCATTATTTGAATGATGAAATAATCCTTGTAGTTTGGATGTCATCTTTCGTGGTGGGGTATAGGTCGAGTGTATGCTGCGAGTGTCAATAGCTGAATCGCGAGTCGACACCGACGATGATAGTTCTGGGCAAGGTTCGTCCATAGCTTCAGCTGAAGCTGTAACAGGAATTTGGAAATTCCAAGCGGTAGCAGTCGCAACTTCTGTAGGCATCGGAGTGGGTGGAGTTGAGAAGAATTAACTTGGACGATGTGGAGATATGTATAAATAAGGACAAAGTCAACAGTGTGCTTTGGGCATTCAATAGATTCGAGCGAAGGAAAAGAAAGAGGAAGTAATACAACAAAGGTTCAGGATTTGTGAATAAAGAGGCATTGTCTTATAAAGGGTTTCCAAGTCTCCGCTCTATCAGCGACGGATGCAATCTGTATGGTCCAAAAAAATTCATAGCCAGCACTCCCCCCAGCCCGTCCCGGAAAAATTTCCTTCCCTGTGCAGCGATAGAAAAAAAAGAACTGCCCAACTTCCCAATAAATACTCCAGTTATCGAAAAAGATATCTTAGAAAGATGAGAAATCCAGACCCTACTTCTTTGTCCATCAACAAGTTGTTAGCTTAAAAAGGTAGTTATCTACTTGATCTAGGATGAAAGAAAGGAACAGAAAAATCACACCTTTTTAAACTAAAGTCTTACTTAGGTCAGCTCAGTCTTGGAGGAAGAAAAAAAAAAAAAAAAAAGGTCATTTTACCGAAATCGTTTTGCCGTCCCTGTGATATTAGGACGGCCCGTCCCGGCAAACACCTGAGCCAGCAGCACAAACCATTCTTCCTATTTACTTTGATGTATTTTATTACTGTGTTGCCCAATGCCTCCATCTTTTCATAGATATAAGTTCTTTCTCGTGCAACCAGTGCTGCGCTTGCCCATGGGGAAACCTAAGCGGATTTGTAAAAATAACATAAATAATTAGTTTGCACTTGACCTTTGTCCCCCTTGGCGGCAGGCAAGCAATGGAATAAATACCTCAAGCTGTTTAAAATACCTAAATTAGTTCTTTATGTGGACCTTCTGCATATCAATCTCACCTTCCTATGTAAACATATCCCCCCATTCGCCACTCTATCCATACATCTCTCTATCCTTAAAGCCAATTTTCAAAAATTCCTTCATGACGTAAAAACCTTATTGAAATTCCCAAAAATTTTAGTGCCATTAGCGGTTTCTTTTGACTCTCTTGAAAAGGAGAGAGCTCTCCAATCGATTTTGATCTCGTCCGATTGCGATCACCTCACCCTGTCCAACCTTCCCCCCCCCCTTATCTAACCTATCCTCATCTTGTGCACGTCAACCGCAGTGTAGATGCATGCGACTCAATTCACATTAATGGCCGCTTTTTGGTAGCAGATAGGCAATGGCCATTAGGAACTGAAACAGTTCAGTTTGGCTTTGGTTTCATATCGATCCGAATTTGAGCATTAACTATGAACCATATTTTGTTGATCAGGGTTTCATTGTGAATGCATGCTGGGGGGTGTAGGCTGGCCGATTTTCAGCCGCCATATTAGCCAAAGCCGTGATTTTGTCTGCCTATGTCAGGTGGAATGCCGCGAACGGATAAACAGATATAGCCGGGTTCATTGCCAAATGGGTTGATTACGATTTCAGACGCCGCGGTTGGCCGTACTCTTACACAATCACCACAAATGAGCACAGTGAGTTCTAAAGCAAATCACGTTTTGTTATACTGCATCAGCTCAAACGTGATTGTATTCCAATTCTTAGGGTCCATCTTCTTCTCGGACCAATCTTCAACGAAGCAACAGCAGCGTTAGTAATTTCCTGTCCAAGACGCGTCAACTCAGTGGGTCACTACGTGGATCCCGTTCCAATAAATCCACAGTAATAGACGCGATGGAACACGACGCACAAGAAGAGAAACTTAAACCCAAGAACAATTCCGAATACTTTAAACGCTATGAACTTATGATTGAGTTGTGAGAATCCCTTCCATGACTGAATCAATGTCTTCAGGTTGATTGATTAATCCATTCCACCTTCAGTTCCAACCTCAGAAATCCAAACCACTGTCCACTCGGTGTCTATGTTATGCCATCGTCTGACAATCTGAATGGTAAGGTTGTTTTATGGCTGGTTCATCCGTCACACAGTTATCTCACACATACACATTGTTTATTCTCGAAAACCATGCGCATGTACACAGTTTGGTTTGGAGTTCTTTTTGTACACAAAGGCTTTTATCGCTCTGGCGTCTTCAAATTTCGAATCAATATCCCGGAGTCGTATCCGAATACTCCTCCAACCGTCACTTTCCTCACCGACATGTTCCATCCATTAGTCGATACCCAAGGAAGACTCTCCATCGCTCAACAATTCCCGGTATGGAGACCTCACCAAGACTATATCTTTCACATTCTACATTATATCAAGAATGCCTACAAACGCGTGGTGTTGGATGGTTTAGTGGAAAAATATTGTCCAAACAAAGAAGCCTATAGATTGTATGTTCCTCCGTGCCTGTGTCTCCATACATTGTTCTGTTTATGTCCCGTAACTTACTTTGCCGATCTCAGGTATCGAAATGATCCACAGATTTTCTCAAAACTAGCTCAACAATGTGCGCAGCTCTCCATTACCGAGTCCTATCTCTTTGATCATTTTCCAGATAACAATATGATCAAGTTCTCTCCTTTGAGCGAGTCAAAATTTGGTAAGTTGGCGAAGGCTGTTGAGACAACACGCCCTTCTTATCAGCAAAATAACCCATGCGTATTATCCAGACGAGCTGAAAGCCCAGATCCTCAATAGCACTGCAGTAAGTATCTTCAAAACCACTTCTTTTTTGTTCACAAATAAGGTCCCAACTAAATTTTACCCGTGCAGCATCCTCCATTATCAGAGAACAATAGAGAACTCCTGCCCATGGATACCGATCTTGAAGATAGGATCATGAACCTTAAGAAAGGGTTACAGTGATTCTGATGACG
Source organism: Umbelopsis ramanniana AG (assembly GCF_025399195.1). Taxonomy (NCBI): domain Eukaryota; kingdom Fungi; phylum Mucoromycota; class Umbelopsidomycetes; order Umbelopsidales; family Umbelopsidaceae; genus Umbelopsis; species Umbelopsis ramanniana. The sequence goes on from NW_026252153.1 coordinate 88,168, forward strand.
CAGAACTGACCACCTCTATGCTCTCCATCCACTAGCTCTTTACGAATCGTCGTTTACCTCAATGTCTACATCTATCATCTCCCTCTACATATACACCACATAATAGTCTCTAGAACCCCTTTACCCAAACCATGCCATATCATTTACCATTGGTCCCTGAGCCAAAACCAGCATCGTTTTTGGAACGAAGCTGTATGTATGATTTCAAGTTTTCATCGATAACCAAATAACTAGTTATGCTGCGCTTTATTCTGTAACGGGGTCCTCTTTCTGTTTGATTCGAACAACAGCAGGATTTTTAGGTGTGTGAGGAAATAGGTCTCCCCAAGTACTTTTGCGGGCATCTCTATAGGGTATTTTGCCTTGAGACTTGGGGATGATCATTCTTTGAATTTCTCCAGACGATGTGCAGACATCCATCACAACGTGTTTATTTTTCTTCAGAGGAGGTGTGACCAGCCGTGGCCAGGTATACGCCTCTGTCTCCAAATCTTCTTGATCAGCTGTTGTGGATACCGGTCGTGGCCCTTTTCGAAGAATCACATAAGAATACTTTGCATCCTCGATATTAATTTTACTGTGTTTGGTTTTCATCTAAATGGTGAAAAGTTAGATATGAATCCAAATCTGCACAAATTGCACCAATGTCACCTACCAAAAATTTTGGTCGCTCTACTCTCTGCGAGAAATGGCACCAGTCTCGATCAGGCTGCAAAGGCTCTCCACGAAACATTGGACACGGTTTGTCATGTGGGCACTATCAAACGTCAAGCTGTCAATGAGAAATTCCGCTTTGATATACACCATATGATTCGATTCTTACCGGCGCTACAACATGTACAGCGTTCTCGTCCTCCTTATTGCTCTCCAAAATCCACTCTCGCGCTTGAGCAATGATGCGAAATCCAACTGGAGTACCTCTCTCAATGAGTACTAAAACATCGCCAGTCTGATCCCATAACGACTGTAAAGATGATTTTCGCAGTGCTTCTGATGCTGTATCTCCCAATGTGAATGCACTCAGAACCAAGTCGGTTTTTGGTTGCTACAGTTGGCAACATTGTATAAATTATCTATCCGCACTGTATGCCCATTGCCTCTAAATTCATTCACCTACCTTTGGGTTGTACGAAAAGTAACGCTGAAATGTGGTACTTTCAGCAAAATCAACATTTCCACTTTCTGTAAATCATAAAGTGAATAGTGTGTTCCGTGCTTTGAATTTGTCCCCTCTTTACTTACTCTCTATTAAACCTTCAGCCATTCGCAACATATGTTCCGAAATATCCACACCTACGCTTTTCTCTAAATTGAAATGCTCACGAGCCGCCCTAATGATTCAATAGTGGTTAGTGCATATCACTTGCTGATGTTCTCTAATATCTGACTACCATACCATATTCCAGTCCCTGGACCCGTTCCGAAATCAAGCATCGTCTTGGGCTCAAACGAGCATATTCGCTCCTTCAATTCCTTTATGACATTGTATATCGCTGCGTATGTCGCTGGTAATGCGCCGGCAACATAGGCGATGGTCTCTCGTTCTCCGTATGTTATGGTGTGAGCGTCCACAACCACTTCCGCTTTTGCGCGTTTATCAAATTTTCGAGTAGGCTCAATCACAGGTATTTTAGATGTTGACCGAAACGACTCGTATATCCGCAGCGCATCCGTTCGAACCAGTGGTTTATCCGCCAACGCAACTGTGTCCTGGATAGCAGCCTTTAGTGACGTTGGCAGCTGTACGCAGCCAATTCGCTTCCGTCCAAAGGATGCTTCTTCTGAGCCTCGAACCACTTTCGATTCAAAATCCTCGTCTTCTATAGTAAATTCTTCAGCGTGGCTGCTTATTTAGGTGTTAACAGACTGATCACTGTAAGGAAATTGCCCGTACACCATCGCTGGAAAATTTATCCTACCTTTGATTCGAATCAGACAAACCTTGTAGATTGTCTACAAATATAGCTGTTTGTTTCCATAACGTCGTGTTCAAGGTTGCGAAGGATCGATGCCATGTTGGTCTGTACACTAGTCGTTGCATTTTGCGATCGATCGTTGTCGTCAAACCAAGCTGAAAGATGTCGTGACTGCTAGTGTTAAGGGAAATTTTCAAAGCTTTAGGCCGGCCCGTGCGTCCTACCAAAGGACATGGTAGGCAAAAAGGCGCGATGGGGGTTTCACAGGAAGGCTTAGGTACAAAACCAGATGTCCAGGACCAATGACATTTATTATTATGATATGACTTATTGGAATGGGGGATTTGATATTGCAGCATGGTCAATAGCTACCTTATCTGCGGTGCATCTCATGTTGTGACCACTTAACAAAATTCCTTACGGATACGGCTGACAGACCCTCCGGACCTGGATATTTGAGTCTCGATTCTCTCCTCCGCCCCACCCTTTACCTTTCTTTCGCATACAAACTATAACGATATGAGTGCATATAATCTCAACAGCACCTTACAAACCATTTCCAATCGATTTCAACAATCTTACGAGAAACTTCCCTCTCCTGTGGTCACCGTGTCGGCTGCCTTGGTAGCTTCATACTTAGTTCTGAAATATGTTAAGAGCTCCCAGAAAAGGTCACCCCATCTTGTGCCAGTCGTGCCATACACCTTACCTTTCGTTGGAAATGGCTTAGAAATGAATAGGGACCCTTACGCGTTCATACAAAGATGTAAAGAGCAATATGGTCCTGTGTTCGAAATGTAGGTTATCTCAACACTACCCACGCGGGTTCTCAAGTTTTCTCTAACCTGACTTGTCCTTGGCAGATACACTTTCGGCCAAAAGTTGATTGTTGTCACTGGAAAACAGGTCGTAGAGTGCTTTAGAGTAGGCGAAGAATACCTTGACTTCCAGGAAGGTGTCAAAGATCTGTTGCCAACCGCGCATATTATAGATGTGAGCTACAGCAAGATGAAACAACAAGATGGCCCACAATATCCTATGAGCAAAAACCCTCTCATCCGTCTGGTTCGCAATAACTACAAATCACATCAGTTGTCTATGTTTCAAGATCGGTTAATTGATGCTGTTCAAAAAAGCTTGGAGAAAGATATCGTCTTCAAACCAGGAGAGAACTCGACGACAGTAGACGCCAGTACTTTCTTTCAAAAGCTCGTCGCCCGTATCGGCGTTCAACTCTTTGCTGGAAGGAAATATGCCGATAGCGAACCTTTGATCCAGGCATTTGCAGATTATGCTCTTAGCATGTTCAGAGCTGGTATGGCGCAAAATGTTTTGCCCACTCCTGTCGCTAACTTCATCCTCCGTCGCTATCTTTCTGTTGGAAAAAACATTGAAACTATCATGAAAGAAGTGACTCCTTATGTCACCAGTATAAAAGAAGAAGAAGATCAGTTTGGTCAGTCAAAACCTGACGACTTTATGCATATGATGCTACAAGTTCCTGGCGCAGATGACCATGTTCAAACTCCAGAAGAGACGGCTTTTTGGTTGAAGGATATCGCTTTTGCCAGTATTCACACTACCAGCACCTTTGTCAGCTTCGCTGTTCATGATCTCTCCGACCGTCCCGATATACAAGATTTACTTCGAAAGGAAATCAACGAGACGATAGAAGAACATGGAGAATTAACGCCTGAGCTTACCGTTAAAATGCCCATCATGGATTCCTTCTTGCGAGAATCTCTCAGAATTCAAAGTGACTACGTTGGATTCCGACATAAGGCAATGAAGGATACAGTATTGCAAGGCGGCCTTACGATTCCTAAGGGCGCAACTGTCGGCTTGTCCGTTTATGATGCTCATTTGGACACAGAGATTCAAGACATTGGCCCTAACAATATCCCTCTGAGTGAAATAGATCCTCTTCGATTTGTTGGTCAACGCTCAAAGAAGAGTACTTCCGTTGGTACGGATTTCCTTATTTTTGGCGTTGGAGCTCACTCTTGCCCCGGCCGTTACTTAGCTAGTCAGGAGATTCGATACATTATTTCTTGTCTTCTCCAACAATATGACATTTCCACCACCACGAAAGACGGTAAGCGAGCTCCTAATCAGCTTGCTCTCGTAAGTACCTTCATTACCAATTGTCTTCAATGTATCGATATTGTCTAATCTCTCTTTGGTTTTTTTTCCTTGCGCACATCATTTAGGGAATGATAAAATTGGTACCAGCTCAACCGTTTAAACTCACTAAGCGAGTGTAAGATCCCAGAAGGTGTCACGCATATTATAGGAGAATTCTATGTAATTATTATACGACTATATTTACTAAATATTTGAAACGCAAAATAAGAAAAGGTTACATCCTTGTACGATATATTCCATATTTTCGCTATGCTTTGATGATATTGACGACTAGCACAAGCGTATGGCAATGAAATCTTCACTAGAGTATATGTGATGGTTTCAACAATGCAAAACAATAATTATGTATCTGCCAAAAGCGCTTTCATGTAGTCCATACCAAAGCAGCATCGAAATGAGATATGAAAGGATTGACTTTCAATGTGCATTTTTTCCTTCGTTAACATTTATCAACCTTGCCCTCCTCACTATTACTTCCTTTATTTTCTGTTAACAAGAATAGCGTAGATGCCAATGACCTAGCCTACATGATTTTACCAAGCATCATTTCAAAGTAATGTATTTTGATGGAAACCATGCTACTTCATGTGAATAAGGTGCATAGCTTCCGGAACTACAATGTGCAGTGAGTGCTTCTTTCGCGGTTTCAACTGACAACCGGGCCATCTAATTTCGCGCGTTACGTCCCGCTTTGAAGCGATCGATTTTAAAAGTCATTGAACACGAACGTTATTGACAACGCCAACAATCACATAATTTCACAAAGCTCAGCCACGCTCATAACACCGATCTTCCATTGATATCTGCCGCGGACAGTCCTTTTAGCGTTTATTGTCCATGACATGTCGACTATACCCCCTTTCACTACATGCCTTGTGATTGCTGGAATCATCTACCTCCAAAAGTTATGTTGAGCGTGGGCGCGGATTTAACAGCAAACTTCATGCTAATGGCTTTCGGGGATTCTCAGCAGTTTCCCTTTTTTCGGGCTTGTGGCCAGAAAGTTTGTGGCCGACTCAGGATTGCTCAGTTGATGTTTTAGCGGACACCGTATCCGTAACCTCTCTTTCCTTTCTCTCCGCCCGTTTTACGTTTGTCTTCTATGAGCTTACGCTACATCAACAGTAGCTTACAGCAGCTTGCTGGTGAACTTCAAAAGTCTTACAAACAGCTTCCAGCTCCAGTTGTCACAGCTTCCACCACTTTATTCGTGTCGTACTTTGTGTACAAAATTTTCTCCTCCACAAACAAACGACCCAAGAACCTCCCACCAGTCGTACCATACACCGTACCTTTTATCGGCCATGGACTCACCATGAACAGAGACCCAGCCAAGTTCATTCAGCGGTGTAAGGAGAAATATGGTCCTGTCTTCGAGATGTAAGTCTCTCTCGTGGCTGGCATTGACCCGCATTATATCTCAAGTTACGACAACGTTATGCTAAATCTGTTGATTCTCCTGCAGCTACTCGTACGGACAAAAGCTTACAGTCATCACCGGGAAAGAGGTCGTAGACTGTTTCAGGATGGGCGATGAATATCTTGATTTTCAAGAAGGCCTCAAGGAAATGTTACCAACGGCGCACATCGTCACTATCAGCTACGACAAGTTGAAGCAACCTGAAGGCCCTGATTTTCCATGGTCAAAGCATCCCTTCGTTCATTTGGTACGCAACAATCTCAAATCACATCAAATTGGTTTCTTTCAGAATCGGATCATGGATGCTACTGAAAGAGGGATGAACAAAGACATTACATTCCTACCTGGTGAGAATTCCACAACTGTGGATGCCAGCGTCTTTTTCCAGACAGTTGTTGCACGCATCAGTGCTCAGGTGTTTGCTGGTGAAGCTTATGCGGACAATGAACCTCTCATCCAAGCCCTTGCCACGTTTGCTCTTAGTGTATTCAAAGCAAGCGTTGTTCAAGCCACGTTCCCAAGAACCATCGCTGACTTCATTACTCGACGATACATGTCGGTAGGCAAAAACATCGACGTGATTATGAGAGAAGTGGTTCCTCATGTCGTGGACATAAAGCAAAAGGAAGATCAGTTTGGTGAAATGGAACCAAACGACTTTATGCACATGATGCTTCATACTCCAGCCGCCGACGATCATGCGCACACACCTGAAGAGGCCGCATTCTGGTTGAAGGATATTGCGCTTGCCAGTATCCATACCACTAGTATTTATCTAGGTATCGCCTTGCATGATCTGTCCGACCGCCCTGATATACAAAACTTGTTACGAAAGGAAATGGATGAGACAAGAGAAAGGGTTGGCACCCTTACACCTGAGGTAGTCAGTCAAATGCCAATTCTGGACTCTTTTTTCCGTGAATCACTCCGCATTGGAAGTGACTATGTTGGTTTCCGCCATAAGGTAATGAAGGAGACTGTTCTCCAAAGTGGTATTACTCTCCCAGAAGGATCGACCATCGGACTATCAGTATTCGATGCTCATATGGATCCAGAGTTGCAAGAAATTGGTCCCAACGGCATTCCTCTGAGTGAATTTGACCCTTGCCGTTTTGTTGGAAGGAAATCAAAGAAGAGTACTGCAGTAGGTCCAGATTTACTTATTTTCGGTGTAGGATACCACTCTTGCCCTGGCCGTTACTTTGCTAGCGTCGAGATCAAGTATCTGTTAGCTTCCATCATCGACCGGTATGATATATCTGCCACCACCAAAGACGGAAAGCGTGCTCCTAATCGACTTGCTCTGGTAAGTACTTCACCAGGCCGGGAAACATTTGAATTTGTCCCACCATCTGATGTTTCATTCTTATTGTGTCTTTTTAGGGAATGGTCATGGTGGTACCTGCACAGCATGTTAGGTTCACCAAGCGAGCTCAACACACCGTATAGCAAAGATAATCGATGTACTATATATTTGCATAATTTATTCCATAAATCAAAAATGGAACGTGATTGACTATTCTTGACTATCCTCTCTTTCTTTCAAAAATCACGATTTTGAATCAATGGTGGCAGAATGTAAAAGTGATATCATCCGCAACATTGAGCCAAGATATGGATATTACACGCCACGACCTTTTTCCAGACTATTCTAATCAACCGCTCGGTGTATTGTCTAACAGAATTGTCGATTGCTAAGAAGACAATATTGAACCTTTTATGACTTTATGCGATCGGAGAATGACATAGCTCAGAGTGAACACGGCTATTGAAAATCGGCCCATTTCCCATTACACTTCGGGGGTGGGAATACCGAAGTTATTACCATCTTTCTTAATATTTCAGAAGAATGATATAGCTTACTACCCCATCGAGATATTGCTTATTCAAGTCTAGATCAAAGAGAAGAGGTTGGTGGGACAATCTATTGATCCAGCTCCTCGTGTAATGGACTGGGGCGGAGGTCTTTGAACAAAAGCCTCACATTATAAAAACTGAGTTGTTCATTGGCTGCTGGCTTCTGAATTTATAAACGGTCGTCACTGCCATTAACCCTTTCTTCTTCTTTTCAGTTTTCCCTGGTATATCGTCAACAACATGAACAACAACATAAACGAAGTCATCGAGCATATTTCTCATAGAGTGCAAAACATTTTAAAAGACCCTCCATCCCCTGTGCTGTCTGTTTCCGCTGCCGTTGCCGCAACTTGGGCGATATGGAGGCTGACACTGACGCGCAGAAAAGCCAACACGCCACCTATTGTGCCTTACAATATTCCTTTCATTGGTAATGGACTGGACCTCAGCAAAGACCCTAGAAAGTTTATCGACAAGTGCAAAAAAAGATATGGCCCCATCTTTCAAATGTAAGCGTAAACTTCTTGAAAAAAAACCCTCCCCAAGCCCCCCATACCACGCTAACGATATAATATTGTCATAGTACCACGTTCGGTAAAACCATGGTCGTGGTGACTGGTCCATACATTCAGGAATGCTTTAGACTTGGAGACAAATATCTGGATTTCAACGAAGGCGTTGAAGACTTTTTACCCCTTCAGCGTATCCTCAACATCAGCTATGATAAACAAAAGCGTCAAGAAGTCAAGCATGAAAACGAAAACAAAAGCCCTATCGTCAAAGCTGTACGAAACAATTTCAAGTCACATCAGCTTAAAATCTTTGAAGATCGAATGCAGTATGCCGTCGACAGAGGATTAGAATTGGATATTCATTTCGAACCTGGAGCGAAGTCAACTACACTCGAAATTGACGCAGTTCAACATATGGTGGGACGCATTAGTGCCTTGTTATTCGCAGGTCGGGAAGTTGGCGAGAGCGAAGAGCTTATTACGGCAATGGCTACTTATGCACAGTCCATCTTCAAAGCTGCTATTGCATATACCTCTCTTCCAGCCAATCTCGCCGACTTCGTTACCAAAAATTATCTCGATATCAGTGATCAGATCGATATTACTATGAAACACATTACTCCTGTTCTCACAAAAGTGAAAGAACAAGAGGAAAAGGAAGGTCAGATGGATCCAGATTTCTTTATGCACATGATGCTACATATGCCAAATGCAGATGGTAGCCAGCCTACGCCTGAAGAGGCAGGATTTTGGCTGCAAGACATCTCATTTGCAAGTATTCACACCACGAGCTTATTCACGACTTGGGCATTGCATTTACTATCTGATCGTCCCGATATCCAAGAGCTGATCCGACAGGAAACCGAGGCAGCCAAGAAGAAGCATGGTGTATTGACCCCTGCAGTTGTTAAAGACATGCCCATCATCGACTCCATCTTCCGTGAGACGTTGCGATTGAATAGCGATTACATTGGTATCAACCACAAGGCCATGCAGGACACAGTACTCAGCAACGGCATCATCATACCCAAGGGAAAGAGTGTAGGAATGGCCGTCGATGATGTCCATAACGATCCAACTATCCAACATGTTGGTGAAAATAACATTCCCTTGACCGAAATGGACCCCAGACGATTTGTTTCGCGCAAGACCAAGAAAAGCACCTCTGTTGGACTGGATTTGCTCAGCTTTGGTTTGGGATACCACGCCTGCCCCGGTCGATACCTTGCAAGTCAAGAGATCTGTTATCTGCTTGCGAAGATCCTTGAAGATTACGATATCTCCCCTGATACCAAGGACGGAAAGCGCGCGCCAAACCGTGTGGCTATGGTAATGTATCACAATGCACTTTGAACTTTGACAAATAGCCGACTAACCCGCAAGCTTTTTTCACACACTTAAAGGGTTTCCTTCAATTGACTCCTGCTAAAGGTGTTGTATTGACCAAGCGTTCTTAAATCAAACGGTTTCTGTTCAATGTATAGCGATAAATGACACCATGGTTCACACACACAGTACATCGTTGGTTATTTCACATTGCTTGCCTGTCGTCTTTACAAGGTTTCCAGCCGATACATAGTTTATACATGTATTTTTTTTTTACGATATATCTCTTCCCATCCTCTATCTAGCATGCATTATGCCAATCAATATCAGAATATCCTCTATGCAGTTGTCTTATAGTACACGTGCCATTTCCCAAATAAATGCAGTAACTGAGACTGAGCCACGACTTAAAAATAAAGCTGAATCGATTTTGTGCTAATAATTTGTTGTTTACTTATAAAATATGTAAAAGTAATGGGATAATTTGTACATGAACTATAGCATTAATGCTTTGATGTGAGAGGGTCGAGTGAACTTAAATTTACATAGGACCAGGGCCATTTTGTCCGCTGACATCTTCACGAAGTTCACGGGGGACCTTGGTACCATCGTTGAAGTGGTGAGGGAGCTTGGACTTGATCTTGTTGCCAAGACCATGAGGAGGACCGCTGTGGACAGCAGCTTCTTGCTCCAATTGGTTGTTGAGATTTCCACCAGTGATGCCGGCACCGGGGCCACCAGCCATGCGGTCAGTGCCTGCATTCTGGTTTCGGTCGAGATGGTCCTTATGCTCATCATAGGCCTGTTGCTGAACACCACCAACACCACCAGCGGCACTTGGGTTTTGATCAAGGTGTCTCTTGTGCTCATCATATGCTTGCTGGCGAACTCCTCCCATAGCACCTCCGGCACCAGGGTCTTGGTTCAAGTCGTGCTTGTGTTGCTGGTAAGCATTACCTTGGACATCACTGTTCATACCGTTGCCACCAGCTTGTTGCATGTTGCCGGCAGTTGGGTTGCCCATTTGTGGTTGTCCGTAACCAGTCTGTGGTTGGCCATAACCAGTCTGCTGTTGGCCATAGCCTGGCTGCTGATCGAGAGCAGATTGACCGAGACCTTGTTGCTGCTGATCGAAAGCAGGATGTTGCTGTTGACCAAGACCTGGTTGCTGTTGACCGAGGCCAGGCTGTTGCTGTTGATCAAGACCTGGTTGCTGCTGGCCGGGTGCAATAGGTGCTCCGTGATGGTGGCCAATAGCAGCCTTGTATCCAGCCTCGTACTCATCCTTGGCCTTGGAAAATCCGGCTTGGAAAGCGTGGTTGTTGGGTTGTTGGGGATTGGACATTGTGTGAGAATATAAAAGTATGATAAAACCTTTTCCCCACTTCTTGTTGTTTCACTTATATACTTTTTTACTTTTTTTTGCCACTGATCTTCTTCCCTGACGTAGCTGAGGATTATGACGGAGCCATGCTGTCATCGCCGCTGAAAGTTCGCATTGTCTTGACGATTTTCATTTCTATATTTGGTAAACATTGTTTCTTGAATATTGAATCCCCGCTCAATGTGTGAACAGATCAAGAAAGTGTGAATGGAAAATAAAACTAAAATAGCAGCATTTCATCTGCATACTTATATTGATGGCTTCTTTTTTCCCTATCATTGTGATCGCGCAAGCATCGCATGGCCATAAAATGTACACAAATAACGTACTGTATCAACTGAAATATATATAGAACGGACCCTTGTCTTAAGGTAAATGTAAATACGGTACTCTGAGAATTTCATAGTCAACCCGTTGTATAGTACGCCGATGTAAACTTGAGCTTCAGTAACAGTACCATCGCAGTTCAAGTGGGAATAGACTAAATTTTTCCAAAGCTGAATATGCGCGTGTCGTTTTTGTGCAGGAATTAAACACCGTTGTACAACGCACTGCACATACTTGCTACTAGTGAGACAAAATCATTCTTAGCAGATCCAGTACATTGACAAAACAAACATACACTAAGGTACGAACGGAAAGGCGAGAAGGTCATACAAACGGTGCACAACTGCCCTGTTGGCTGCAGTCGCTGAACGAAGAGCTAGTAGCCGCAACATGCACCTTAATACCATTTTGACTGAAAATAGCGCCTCACATCTGTTAATCCCACAACCACTGACGAATATTAAAAGGCAATATTGCGCGGGATATTGGAGGTGACGGTTATTATTGAGGCACCCGTACAAAGGCTGCTAGACACCATATTGGTAAATGCACACATAAGCACAACTGTTGGGATCGATTTAGCTATGGCTGGACCACTCATTTCGATGAAATTTAATATCCATTATTGATGGATATTTTAGTGAAACACTTACTGTACTGAAGTTTAAGTTTCTCGAGGAGCAATCCAGGCAATTTACGGTATATACCGCGATGCGTGACATGGTGTCCATATATTGAGACAAAAGGGTGACGTGCCATTAGCGTTTTCAAGTTTAACGGCTCAAGTCGCTTCAAAATAACTCAAGATTAGGAATATCGTCATTGCCAACTGATTTTATTTGGTAGAAACATATCCTACCAATACTACAAGTAAACATTTCAAGAGTGAGGTTTACGTTGATTACATAGAACCATTGTGAAGGCGTCATTTTTAAAGCCATCTCATAGAAACAATCCATCCATTGTACTGAAACATTATATTGTCAAGATGAAAAGGATAAAATAAATTTGGATAAGAAAAGAAGATATATCTTCAGAATTAGATAGAAACAGTACAAATTAAATAAAAGTGCTCATACTCTTTTCAACATTAATTCCAGAGGTTTACCCCATCTCATAACCTCTTCGATCTCACTGAAGTTCAAATAGCTGTGATTGAGAGTTCTCTTTTCGAATCTGAGCCATATGTTCTTATCCCATTTAGCGGTCTTGAAGGTGTTGTTTTCAGTGACATGGAATTCCAACCTGTAGTTTTTTTCAGGTACTTCCTCTTCCTCCGTGTATCCGATTTCATCTCCGTTGGTATCATCCGCTTGTAAAAACTTGCCATTGTAAGTGAGGTAGTGAATTCCATCAATGATGCAAAAGCGAACAACTATCTTTTCTGATCGGTTGAGGCGATACGTGGCATAGAATATTGATCCATAGTCCCCGTCTTTGATAACATCTTCAGGCTGATCGTACATTTGAAGTAAGTAATCAGTATCTTCCTCTACCGGATTTCCTTGGATGTCTACTAAACGAAAGTTGGGAGTTCTTTTCGCTGGTTTTTTCAACTCTAGAGCCTGATCTTCCGCTTTCCATTTCTTAATACAAGCTTCGACATCCTCGTACAGCATTTTTTCAACACGAGACTGTATTGCAGTTCTGTATTCATACGTTTCCAGTGTCTTCGTACTGCAGCACATATATTGATGGCTCGCACACATATTTGGATGTTTGGAATCATTTGACGGTCCAAGATATACTATAAAGAAGTCGTGATTGCAATGTTTGGATTTGGTGATTTCAGCAAGGTTTTGTAGATCTAAACTGGTGTAGTTTTCCATTATACAGTTGGTGCCATTTTCAACTACATTTGAGAACTGCAACCCCTCCTGGGCAAATATCAAACGAGGTATTTCGTTGTTATGAAGTGTATCGTGAATAATTTCAAGCCCAAAGTTATTGTCGATCATTTTTGCGGCAGATTCGGCCCGGTAAGGCAGAAAAGCCGTTCGATACCCGTATAACTTGGACAGAACGATATTTCGACAATTGTAATCACATTTGAATTGACGTCCAGTTAGGTGCGCAATGAAGTACTCTTGTTGAAGGACCACGAATGGTAAATCTGGTTCTTCTTTCAGGGCATCGTCGTCCAAAGGAATGAAATTGCAGCAAGAGTCAATTGGACATTTTTGGATGGAGTTGATATCGAAATCTTTGGGAACTAGGATGCGTAAGCGAGCGTTAGAACGGCGAAAACAAGACATTATTTGAGTTTGGCTTATGGAAACATTTGTGAAAAAAACGAGCTTGATATTTATGCTAATCTTGGGTGGTGGCGCAAGCTGACGGTGAACAGATTCCACATTCTGGTTTGTGAAACGCGCAACGGAGTTTTTTCGAGATGTCGCACGGTTGTTATGTAGCAGCATGTTGCTAAGCAACATGAGGGGATTCGGTCAAATCCATTTGTAACCTTGGCATAAATACGCAAGAGTAGTTGAGACAAGTAAACAGATAGGAGACTTGAATATGAGATTCTATTCTTTGAAGTACCTTCTTTCTTCCGTAAATTGAATAATAAAGTTAAGTTGTCAAACTTCAAAGGTATCGCTATGTATGATGTGAGATGTTAGCCTTCGTTCATTGTCATAATTACTTCAATTGCATTTGGAATAGTTCGTTTCATTGCTTATGTTAAGTGACTATCTCAACAGTTCAACGACCCTCTTGCAAGTCGATGAATCGATTTACTTCATCCACGCATGATGCGACAACGCCAAATCAAACTCAATAGAACCAGGTCTAGGTCTGTTCTCAGTACCCAGTATTCTATTTTACGTAGAAATATGGATATTCATTTTGTATGGTCACATAAAGGGTTGGCTGTTGCGTGCACATCCGCGCAAGTATAATTTTACGGACAAACCTAAAATTTAACGCATTTTCACCTGGTATTACCGGCTTGCCAGGACTTGCAAATTGATACCAGGCAACTCTTTCACCAAATCTTAACCTGTTAAATCAAATTCCAAATTCGAAATGTCCCTACTATCAAAGGTTACTCGCGCAATGAAGAGAATTGCTCCGTTGGAGATAGCCGAGAACTCTTGGGACAATGTTGGCGTGCTAGTAGGTATGTAATTTGACACCCTATGGCTTAAAGTCCTTGATCCGCAACGCCAACGCGACATTTTAGAACCACCATATCCACAACAGCAGGCAAACAAGGTCTTTCTGACCATCGACTTGACACCTCAAGTCTTGGAGGAAGCTCTGTCCGATCCAAAGGTTTGTCGTTCAGTGCAAAGCTTGTATATGCTGGCATACCTACTGATCATAATCATGATTGTACTTGACAGGTTGGCACCATTGTCTCATATCATCCCCCTATTTTCAAATCCATGAAACGCCTCACTAGTGAAGATGTCAAACAATCAATTGTTCTTAAAGCGATTGCAAAGGGTGTGGGAATATACTCTCCCCATACTGCTTGCGATAATTGCGTAGGAGGAGGTAGGTGGTCGCTGTGACGGAAAAATGAGTCCAATACCAAAACGTGCAAACTGAAACTCTTCTTCTGAAGTCAATGACTGGTTGGCCAGTGGGCTTGGTAAAGGATCATGCAAACCGATCGTCCTAAACCAATCCCCTCCTGAAGGTATAGCTTTACGTTGGAAGCTCTGTCCGAGCATCTATCGCCATATTTAACACCTCTGATTTTTTTTTATTTCAGGCCAGGAGGGATGCGGTTCGGGAAGAATATTTACATACGATGAGCCTGTCAGTCTATCATCAGTAGTTGAAAGGGTGAAGGCTCTGACTGGGCTAAAGCATGGTGAGGCATCTTCCTCGAGAATGAAATCAAGATAGCAATCTTAGTAACACCGTCGGGATTATAGTTCGAGTAGCCACAGCCTCTCCTCACACAAGCTCCAATAGTGCAGCTATCAAAACGGTTGCCATCTGTGCAGGCTCGGGATCAGGTGTTTTAGCTCCTGTCAAAGCTGATTTGTACTTCTCAGGGGAAATGGGACATCACGATGTTCTTGCTGCATTAGCGCGGGATACTAGCGTTATTCTTTGTAAGTTCATTCATTTCAAGCCCCCGTTGTCTAAAATACCGCTAACACAATAGTCTAGGTGAACACTCCAATACAGAAAGAGGCTATTTGGATGCGGTATTGAAGCCTGCGTTAGCAAAGGAATTAAGCAATGAAAAAACAGAGGCTGGAGAAAATATAGAAATCATTGTCAGTACTGTGGATAAAGACCCACTAGAGATTGTTTGAAGGAAAGCTTGAGGGTTTAAGTCGAAATAAACTTGATGAGCTTTCTGTATTAGAAGAACAACTCATTCCACTGGAGTGACTTTTTTTTAGGTGAGCTGGAAATTTTTGAATCCAGCGTGCCGTGAATGAACTTTCTGCAACTCCTTTTGCGGTACTGCGCGCAATGACAGAACTGCCATTAGGGTTCCAGAGAGAAATTTTAACAGAAATTGTGGCCGAAGATGGACTCCTCATCCTTGCAAGAGGACTCGGACTTCGTAAAGTTCTATGCTCATTGTTGAAATTGTACACGGATAATAGCCATTTGGTACTGCTTATCAACAGCACTCCTGCAGACGATACTGCTATTAATGACGAACTAGCATGTATGGGAGTTCCGGCTGAAAGGCAGATGAAAGTAATTGAGTATGAAACTCCAGCAGAGACTCGGTAAGTAATGAGTCGGACTGGTTGTTGTTGGGGGTCCATGCGAACTAAGCAATTTCGCCAATAGGAGTGACATGTATAGGAATAGCGGCATTTTTTCGATTACATCTCGTATTTTGGCAGTGGATATGCTACTCAAGCGAATTCCAACGCACCTCATTTCCGGTATCGTCGTTCATTATGCTCATAGGTACGAGACGTTTCCATAGAAGATCAGCCAAGTACGAAATTGAGTGTCTGACATAAATTTCCAGCGTTAATGCTACGTCTATGGAATCTTTCATTCTACAGTTGTACCGTGAAGAGAACGAGGTAAAATGAATAGGGAATGTATACTAGCATCAAAGACAAATACTAAACCCATCGATAGCAAGGATTTATCAAAGCATTTTCTGATCAAAGCGAGTCGTTCGTTACTGGATTCGCACCTCTGCAAAATACACTAAAGTCGCTGTTTTTGAGAAAAGTTCATTTGTGGCCAAGGTAAGGCTTCCCAGTGCGTCTCTTACAAATATGTTCTCGAACTCATTCGAAAAGGAAGATTTCACGTTATGGTTGCAGATGACCTTGAATCTTCAAACGAAAATATCATAGAACTAAGGCAGCCCATGTCCGAAAAGATGGATAAAATTCAGCATAGCATAGTAGAATGTATGGATGCTTGCCTTTCTGAAATCAAAAGATCAAACACTGGGGTATTTTGTTCTTCTATCATTTGTAATTAGTTGAACTTTGACTGAACCTGCATCCTTAGGTTGACCTTCAGGAGTTTACTGTTGAAAACTCCATGTTCAAATCTTTCGACACCATCATACGGCGACAGTTGGATCCGAATTGGCATCGTGTGGCTATCAAGACAAAGCAGTTAGTAGGAGACCTTAAGCTTCTACGGCATCTTCTTACGTACGTTTTTGTGAACGGTTTTTGGCGATATGATCGTACATCTGTTAACCTTCGATATTAGATATTTGGCAGGCTACGACTGCATAACATTCTACAGCTTTCTTCAAACTATTATGGCCAGTAATACTCCTTCGGACGGAAAATTGTTGACCAACCAGTCACCATGGCTGTTGATGGATGCTGCAAATGTCATATTTTCGGTAAGGATGATCCTTTCGGAATTGAAATGTAAGGTGGCAAAACTAATCATATTTACTAGCTGAGTAAAAAACGGTTCTTTGTAGAGGAGAGAGATGAGGAGTATCAGAGTTACGAGCACACACCCACCCCTGGTCTACCCAAGAAAACGAAACTTGTCCTTGAAGAGCAACCAAAGTGGGGGCTACTTCATGATATACTGGAAGAAATAGAGCATGATATTGCCGTCACAAATGCTCGGGATGGTAAGGTTATAAGGAGTACGTTACTTCCCTAAAAAAATGCTCAATCCGCCTGATGCTTCATTTAGCGACTATTCTGGTTATGGTAGATGAGCAGCGGACGTGCACGCAATTGAAAGAATACATATCAACAAAGAGTACAATAGCCAAAAATTCCAGTATTGTTCCCATTCTCTCTCGGCTTGCTAGGAACTACTTCCGATGGAAAGCAGGCATTGTACAGATCAATCAGCAGGTAAAGGAAGAACTGAAGGACAAATCAAATACTTCAAGAGGGGGTGGTTCTGGACAATACACATCAAATGTTCGCGGAGGAGGCGCGCCTCCAAACAAACGAAGGAGAGTTCGTGGAGCTTCAGCCATAGCAGCGGCATCCATGGCCTTCAATCGTCCATTGGCTGATACATTCCAACAAGATATAACAGATAATGCTGAAGCGTAAGTAGAGCACCAGTTTGTTCTCAGTATATAATGAACAGCATCGCACTGACATTGTTCAACAGGCTTGATCAGGAAAATGTGATGAAGAACATAGATATGGGTACACCACTTGATCCTGCAGCGAACCTCACAGACGTAATGAGCCACAAAGACATATTACCCCACTTTGACGAAATAGCACCATCAGAGGTAGTTACAGTTAGTCAGTATGTTGGAGAAGATGAAGCCGCTCTTCTTGAGCAATTGCAACCCAAATTTATCATAATGTACGATCCAAACCCAGCATTTGTTCGCAGAGTAGAGGTACAGTTATGTTTTGACTTGCATATGGGGATACGTGCTATGATTAACGCCCCGTTTTATTCCAAGTTATATCGTGCTTCACATCCAGACAGAGAGGTTAGAGTGTACTTTATGATATACGACAATTCAGTAGAAGAGCAGCAATATCTCAGCTCAATTCGACAAGAGAAAGAAGCATTTGAAAAGCTGATCAGAGAAAAATCGGTAAACAATATGCTTTTTACTGTTCTTTGTTCTTGTTAGCCGTCTAAATGTATGCTCCCAGATTATGGCTGTTCCCATTGCTGATAGCAGAAAGCGACCGGGCGAAGAAGACGTGTTTCTTAAAACGATCAGTACACGAATTGGCGGTGGCACTCGACTAAAGTCTGGAGCGCCAACAGTAAGTGTGCCACACTAATATTCAAAGGTCCTAAGTTTGTACTTTTGTTGTTCACATCGTCTTTCTCAAGGTAATTGTGGACATGCGTGAATTCCGCAGCTCTCTCCCGCCTATTTTACACAAAGAAGGAATGAGGATAGCACCCTGTACATTACAAGTTGGGGACTATATCCTGAGCCCTGAATTGTGCGTTGAACGAAAGAGTATCACTGATTTAATCAGCTCATTCAGCTCTGGCCGTCTGTAAGTATAGTGAAAGCGACAAGGACGATTACATACGTACCATTAATGAAATATATCACACTACAGATATACCCAATGCGAAAACATGTCTTTGCATTACAAAACACCTGTTCTATTGATCGAATTTGATCAAAACAAATCATTTTCCTTGCAGGTATGCATCAATCACGATTGAAGGCATGCCCATTTAACAACCACTCGTTTTGCTGACTGAAATTTGAATACAATTTCAGCCCTCGACAGACCTGAAGAACGATATAACTCTAACTGACTTGTCATCCAAGTTGGTGCTTTTGACGTTGTCCTTCCCCAACTTGAGAATTATATGGTCTTCCAGTCCGTACGAAACTGCGGCCATCTTTCGAGATCTGAAGGTAAAATAAATATTGTTGATGTCTTTCTTAACGAACTTCAGTTGACGCGATGAATACAGTCTAGTCACGATGAACCTGATGTGGAGGCGGCTGTCCTTATCGGAGCAGAAAGCATTGACGACGTGAACAGCATGACTAACCTGACGCCACAGGAAATACTTCGAAGCATGCCAGGTATCAACTCCAAGAACTTCCGGTTAGTGATGAGCAAAGTCGAAAACATCGAGGACCTTAGCAAGGTTAGCGTTGAAGACCTGAAAGAAATACTGGGACAGGAAGCAGGCAGCAAGCTTCACAGGTTTATACATAAGAGAGAATGATCCCTCCCGTTTCAGTTCCAAAGTGCAACATGAAGGTGGAAAGAATATCACAAAACAGGGAATTCCAGGTTTGCAAGTTGCACAGCACACAGGCGATCTTCAACCCCCGACTCAATGCACAAGGATCAACCAAAACCTCTTTCTCTTCCCTTCAAAGCACTCCAGTCCCTCACTATCTTTGATTTAACGAGACACTGAGCGTTTATTCCACTATTTTCTACATATTGACCTTTAAAAGAAATATTCTTTTTGGATATAAAAGCAATCACATTTTCTTTGAACACACGCACATCCATTGCAACCATTGCCCATCATGGTCAGACAGACAATGTCGGAAACAAAACTTCGCAAGATGACTGAGACCAACGATAAGTTGAAGGAACAACTTGAAGTTCAGCGCATACCAGTCTCAGATGCTAGTAAATCGTAAGTTTTAGGGACAGGACACTGCAGATAGAAGTTGATTGCTCATCACCGTTTCAATAGTTTGATAGAGTATTGCAAAACGAACCACGACACATTAGTGCCTTCAGTCTGGGGCAACAACAAGAACCAAGACCCGTTTGCTGAGCAAAGCGGATGCACATGTTGCGTGTAGTAATTGTACTGTAAATTTTCAAATAAAAAAAGATCATCTCCGCATCTCATCTGTGACAGGCATTAAGACAAGTCCTTTGCGATTTTTAAGCACCCTTCCCTTTCACTTTCTCCTTTGTCCTTCAACCTTTTAGACATGGCTTCCAACATTTTACGCCGTACCTTGACAACCTCTACATCTGCAAAGACTCTTAAGATCGGCTTATTGCCCGCTGACGGCATTGGTCGTGAAGGTGAGTACCGTCCATACTTGACCATGTTATGGCACCACCTTGTCATTAATGCAGATATTCCTCCGTCACCTTCTATCGTTTGATCTGATAGTCATTCCTGTAAGATTTTTGCTTAACTTTTTGAAAAATTGGTAATGAAGCATAGCAGTTCAGCTCACCAGTGTTTTGGTTTTGACATAGGCTGCCCAACGTGTTCTCGAGTCTCTTTCTTCCGGCCCCAAGTTCGAGTTTGTTCATCTTGATGCTGGATTCGAGCACTTCCAAAAGACTGGAACTGCTCTTCCTCAAGAAACCATTGACCATTTGAAGAACGAGTGCAATGGTGCTCTTTTCGGTGCTGTCAGGTTGGTGTAATTGGCATGTGCACAGATATAGGCGGGTGATGAATATTAATACCGCGTTTGTCTACCAGCTCGCCATCCCACAAGGTTGCTGGCTACTCATCCCCAATTGTCGCTTTGCGCAAGCACCTTGACCTTTACGCCAACGTTCGCCCTGTCTCATCTGTCAAGTCCGCTTCCACCCCCAACCAGAAAGAACTTGATATGTTGATCATTCGTGAAAACACTGAGTGCTTGGTGAGTAAAGTGACGACATGTAAGAAGAACCATTAATGTACCATGTCTAAATCTCATTCTTTTCTCAGTACATCAAATCAGAGCGTCAGGAAGTCGACCCCAAGACTGGATTGAAGGTTGCTTGGGCTGATCGTAAGATCTCTGAGTATGCCTCCAAGCGCGTTGGTGCCATGGCATTCAACATGGCCCTTACCCGCGAGAGCCTTCGTCAACAAAAGCCAGAATCTGAACGTTTCTGGAAGCACAAGCCTCGTGTCACTATTGTTCACAAGTCTAACGTTCTCAGCGTCACTGATGGATTGTGGCGTGAGACCGTTCGTGGTGTCAAGGAGCAAAATGCTGAGAAATATGCTGGTGTTGATATGGAGGAGCAATTGGTTGACTCCATGGTCTACCGTATGTTCCGTGAACCTGAGGCCTTCGATGTCGTAGTTGCTCCTAACTTGTACGGCGATATCATCAGGTAAGTCAACATCTTCCATTTCTAATTTGTGTACGGCAAGTGGTTTTTTAACCGTACTGTGCGTAGTGATGGTGCTGCCGCCCTTGTTGGTTCCCTTGGTGTCGTTCCTTCCGCCAACGTTGGTGATAACTTTGTTATGGGTGAACCCGTCCATGGCTCTGCCCCTGATATTGCTGGCAAGAACATCGCCAACCCCGTTGCTGCCATTCGATCTGCTGCTCTTCTCTTGGAACATCTCGGTTACACCAAGGAAGCTCTTCAAGTCTACGGTGCTGTCGATAAGGTCCTTAGCGAAGCTACCATCCTCACCCCTGACCTTGGTGGCAAGTCTACCACTAGCGAGGTCACTGAAGCTGTCTTGAAGAACTTGTAAATTGTCCATACCAAACAGCATCTTGTTTTGGGTCGACCCCTATAGCTTAGCTCGTTCCATTCAGCAAACCATTGTAGAATAATTTATCTTTGTATACAACAAAATCAAAAATATCATTTCCCGGTTGCTCATTTACCAATCAAACATTGCATAGGAAGGGCATTGAGACGTTTTCTGTTTGTGCACGGTTGCCGTGATGTAGACTGTGTGCATGCGAAACGCATATTAAATTGAAAAAATCAGACGGGCAAACAATTGAGAAGAATATGGGTTTAAACGATGGAGTAAAAAAGGAATCCTCTAAGTCAAAGAAGCCTGCCTCACTCACTCTAAGATATGTCGTTACAAAAATCTTAGTTCAACCGAACGCATGTAGTCGAACGGCAGGGAAGAACGTCAGCGGGATCTCAAAAAATTCAAAGCATAGCAAAAAAATTCCGATCTGCCAGATTCGAACTAGCGACCTAGAGATGACAATTTAGCCCTTTTTGGGGGCTCACTACAGTCTCCCGCTCTACCAACTGAGCTAAGATCGGCTTCTTGTTGATGTGGACCAAAACTTAATAAATATTATCTATTTTTGGATATTCCTTATATATCCCTAATGTAATCACTATGTGCATGCTTCAAGCTGTATTTTGAAATTTATATCGTTATAGATACATTCACTATTCTTGAAAAAAAGTTATTTATTTATTTCAGGGCAAAAACCCGTCTTCTAAAACATCATATCATGTCACACGGGGACCTAACGCAAGCTGAGGGGAGGTAATAAATCTTCATCTCATCCAAAAAAACAAACTTTCATATTTCAATTCTAATGTAAGCAGAAAAAAAAAATTAAGCAATTGAAAGACATATCTTAGATTTATTTTTTTATGCCTCTTCGTCGCTGGTTTTTGGAACATGCTGACTTTATCTTTGTTGCCTGCATTTATTTCAGAATCCTCCCGAGCACAATATGGCCACCTATATTACTTTTTCACGAAACTCTACGTATATCAAATCGAAAGAAGTTTTTTTGAGCTATTGAGCTCGTTCTGTTGATGTTTCCTTGAAAAACGCCTGATTGTGTGATATTTATGAAAAATTTGTGCTTTACCCTGCTTACCCACAAATTGTAATTGCTACACTAATTGACCTTTGTAAATATAATCGATGACAAACTGAATAGATACTCTTATTAGAAATCCTTCGATATTCAAATTTGAGATTAACGATGCTTATTTTTATTGATTCTGGAGGAGTAATTGATTAATTTTTTTTTTAAAAAAAAAATCCCCCATAAAAATGGTGAACGACAGTCAAGCAGTTTGTAACTGCAAAAAGTCTACATCCAAAAAAAGGGCGACCTTTTCATTCTTGATTTTCCATCTGAATTTTCACTGCTTGTAGCAAACATCAAAAATAAAAGAATTTAGCACAATACTCCCAGTTACGTTGGTGACTTCATTCAGATTGTACAACTTGGCCATAGCACTATTTTTATTATTAAGCTAGACAAAAGTGTAATCATGGTTGGATTTACTAGCAAATGTGACGTATTTCACTGCATGTAAGTCTGCTATTTTTATAGAATTCCTTCAATAGTCTAGTACTTTTAGCATAAAAAGTTCAAGGAGAGCTTTCAAAACCTTTCATGGACTGACCGAAACCTACTTTGAACTATATTTTGCGGGACAGTTTCTTTTTGTTAAAATTAGCAAAAACAAAGCTGGAAAAAAAATACATCCCATTACTTCATCATCCTGTGTATCCGCATCGCCTAACATAATCAGCTCAGCCACACTACACTGGACTCTTAGCGTCGATGGTTTATGCTAAACATGTCGGTGGTCAATAATTTACCAGAGTCATCATCAAAACATTCGTTGCTTGCCTATATCAAATGACCGCCAAGAGATCTGATCAGCAGCAGTGAAACGCACTACCAAGTATCTATTTTTCATCGCATTTGTCTCACTCTATTTTTACAATTGTCGTTCATCGGACTACTGAAGACCTCTTCCCTGCTTCATGACAGGGGAATCGGAGTGTTGGGAAATTTATGGTCTTGGAGAGAGGCATGTAATAATTTTGCGGACCTGTAACGATAACAAGTAAGTGGCTGATCATGGGTAAGCGAGCTTGAAAATGTAATTTCAGAACAACAATGTAGGCAGAATTCTGATCAAAAACGATCTAATCTATCACGATGCAACTATAGCCAACAGATAAGTCTATGGCTCGAGCTAGCAATGGGGCGTTTAGATCTTAAGTATCATTGTTCGTCTTCCGATAACCCTGGTTTCATGGGGCATCAATCCTCCGAAGCTGAGAAAATCCGAGTTGACGTACCGATTCAGCGTGCTAAACGGCTGCCAAGAGAGTTAGATCCCTTCATGCGCAAATCGTCCTCTTACCTCAGTTCTTGCAGCCTGAGCCTCAAATGACAAGCGGTTCCAGTAATAAGCATTTCACGATATTGTTACACCAAGAGCACGGACAGGTCAAGTCAACAATGGAGCTGGCAAATACATTTTTTCTTTTTCTTCCAGGAATGAAAAAGAATCGAGGAAGGTTTATCTGCTTTCAGATGATGGTTGCGGATATGCGTGCCCCATCCGGTGGAGCAGGCGAACGTGATTGTTTCGAACGCCGACTCCACCTAGAAGAAAGAATTGACCTCTTTAACAGGTGTTTGTTTCATTCATTCGAGTATCCGATCGAGGCTATAAGAACGTGGGCACTTTTTATTTTTATTGTTTTCTTCACCACTAAACTATACTATACCATGAGAGCCTCAATTCTTGTCACATTAAGTACACTTGCGGCTTATGCCTTGGCCGCCAATGTTGCCGATAGACCACATCTAGATGGAAAGACATTGAACGTTACAGCAGACTCTTTCTGTATCTTCATGCCTAAGACGCCTGGAGAAACAATTGCTGCTTCTGAAGCCACCGCCATTGCCTTCTGCAACAACACAGCTTCCGCTCCTGGTGCTAAGGCACTGCCTGAAGGATTCGTCAAATCTACTCACTTTCTCAGTGGTACTGGCGAAGGAAAATATGTTCAATACACAGGAGCAATTGATGTCTCCAAGTACTCTTTGGATCCCAAAGATGGCGGAGGTCAATATGATGACCACGTAAGTACTTTTTTTGTTTTCAAAACTCTTGCCTTCAAAATTTTACTGACCAATTTATCATTATCATTATAGGGTAACGGAAAGCCTATTAACAGCAGCTGTATTGGTTATCCATACTTTGTAGAGCTCATTGAGCCAAATGACAGTCGCTACTGTGTTCGATGCTGCGAAGTCTACGCTGATTGTAACGCTGGACGATCAGAATATGGATGCACTAGAATCGCCCCTGGTGACTTTTCATAGATTAAAACCTGTTGTAGTGCCTTGTGTGTATCGAATAGTATCTATCTATCTGTCATTTAGTAAATTACCGTTGTTAAATTATCGCTATATATGTCGGTCTGCCGTAATATTACAAGCAAAGAGAACAGTACGTGAATAACACTTGGTCGTGAAGAGAGAGTCTAGAATTTTTGATGGGAAAAACAACAAAAATGTAACGCCGCGAGCAATTAAAAAAACGCGACTCAAAAAAATTCATCACATCAGTGCAAATGAACGCGTACAAACTTTGTGTTTCTCATTTCTTTTCTCAATCGTCTCTAGTTGACAATCTCTCTTCAATACCTAAATCTTCTTCACTGCACTGTTATTCTCCTCTTTGAGTCAGCTCAAACTGCCAGCCATACTTGAAACTAAAGTTTTCCTCTTTCATCTTGCGGTTCAATGGGCATTCCAAAGGACTTGTTCCTGGAACCTCCAATTCTAGATTTAATCTGCAGCATTTGCACAGGTATCCGCAGTTTCATGGATATCCAAGTATTTCAGTTGCCTTATACTAATTACAAAACTCCATAGACGTCATTGATGGGCCAATTCAAGTGCAATGTGCAGAAGGTAAAGTTTTTCACATAACGCGCATGGAGCGAGAAACCATTGGAGTCGACGAACTTAACATTTCTGTAACATTTTAGACCATATTTATTGCCACGACTGTATACATGACTACCTGAAAAAGGGCAAAACGTTTTGTCCACTATGCAAAGTCGAGCTTGACGTGAACTTATTTCAGGTAAGATTTTGCCGGTACATAATGCTGCTATGCAAATGGATGGTTCTAAATAACAAGTTTTTACCAGGCTTCCAAATTCGTGGCGCGGCAAATTGGTCGCTTGAAAGTTCGCTGTGCGAATGCTTCCAAGGGATGCAATTATCAAGGTCCTGTGTCTGAAAACCATTCCACTACCGTAAGTGAATCTCCCTCAACAAAAAAATGCAAACTATGTTTCAGACTTTGTATTAATGTGAACAATCTTATAGTGCCAATTTCAATCAGAGGCATGTCCACACCAAAAGCATGGTTGCACAGAGGTTCTCCAACGAATAAATTTAACGCAACACGTTCGAACGTGCGGATTCGAATTACTTCCATGTCCCAATAACTCAAAGAGGTGCAAGCCGTTCCTACGGAAAAACAAGAAGCATCACGATGATACCTGTAAATATTTCCGGTGCGACTATGGAGAAGAAGGCTGTAATTTTGTCGGCACCAAATCTCAATGCCAGGCGCACTGCGACGGGTACTGCGGGAAATTACATTCGCAAATTGATGAGTTGGAAACGCGGGTTGCTGAATTGACAAAGCTGTTAGAATCATACACAGTATCCAAGGTATCCGACAGGCTAGCCAGTGAAGGTCAGCACATTCAAAACAGCCCTCGAACTCAAGGCTGGAAGCGACCACGGCTGATGGACTCTAGCGTGATGGACAGGGAAGACTTGTTAGAGCGATTATTACAAAGCGATG
Source organism: Umbelopsis ramanniana AG (assembly GCF_025399195.1). NCBI lineage: Eukaryota > Fungi > Mucoromycota > Umbelopsidomycetes > Umbelopsidales > Umbelopsidaceae > Umbelopsis > Umbelopsis ramanniana. The sequence continues at coordinate 114,288 of NW_026252153.1, forward strand.
ATTATGGATTCAATGTAGCGGACGATGATCAAGATGATACACGAACTCCAGGATATCCTTTCAGCGAGGATGAATTGATGGGTCTTAATGGACTCTATTCTGATCAAATCATGGCTGAAGACACTAGCCACTCCCTTATGAATGAAGTAGCGTCAACGCCTCAGCGAGACGGCGCATCCCCTATGTCATCCCATTTCCCCAGTTCGCCACCCACCAAACCCAAACGAAAGGTGTCACGGTATAATAAAAGTGCCAGGACAGCCCTTACCCAAAAAACGTCTCAGGTAGAACCGTCCGAAGACAAGGCATCAAGTAACGAAACATCGGTTGCGGCTGAAACACCTGGTTCAGAGAGACGAGGGTCAACGCCGTCGCCGCCGTCGAACTTTCTGTCGCCGCCTAGTTCAGGATCCTCTCGGCAAAAACGACCCATGTTCGTTCTCGCATCATCTTATTTAAACAAGCATAGCTCAGGGGGCAACAGGAGTACAGCGAGCAGTCCTGAAATGACTCACCAACCCAAAGCTACACCATCGGCTTGGGGACATACACCACCAGAAGACCCCAAAGTCCCCAGCAGTTTCGCAGCCGTCATGAGCGACGTTGAAAGGATAGCAACGGATACGTAGCATTGACTCCCCAACCAAAGCATATTAGATGAAACACGCATTGGTTTCAAAAAATCTTCTTTTGTAAATAGTAGCAGCAGGCCCAATTTTTTTTTGTCCAATTCAACGGACCCCAAACAAACAACGTAACCCAAAATTTCTGTTGTCCATGTCCAACGGTGGTGTTTCAGGAACCGGTGTGGAACTCATTGTATACTTGGAACCCAATGCGGATTCTTCATTGACGAAAGGTGTCAATTCTTTTTTACAACGTCATTACACTACTGCCAGTCGCTATGAATGTCATTGCAGCATGACGGGGTTTTTTTACAGCGATCATGCTGCGCAAGTTGCGGATGTGCTCGGTGACTGCATACCAGGAGACATGGGAGCTGTCCACGTCAAACATGGTTTGATCGCCAAGGAAACTCCGCATTTGCTTTTGCCAGTGCAAGCGCCAAGACCTTACTACGCAGCCATTGACTTATTTGCTCACAAGATGGCCTCGCAGCACAACGTCCAGGTCCGACCCAAGCGTATTGATCATATTAGTCTTGCCTACCATGATGAACTCCATGGCCAACAAGAATGGGCCGACGCTGTTCGAGATGGCTTGTTAAATACATGGCAACACGAGGCCATGACAACCATCCAAGTTTCAGACCAAACAGGTTGGGACATGGTGCTGTTAGTGCGGACCTCCAAAGGCATTCGGCAAGGGGAAATGCATCGGTTTCGAACAATAAGACGATGGAACAATGTTGATCATACACAATCAAAACTTTCCAAAGTGCCAATATGCTAAATTGAGAAAGCTTCTTTCTTTGTATAGACGCAAAAAGAAAAATAGGATGCGGTATTTACTGTAGGCGTGCTTTATGTATGTTAATAAACCGTTAAAGAAGAACAAAAGATGATGGGGGGGTCTACACGAAGAGGACATAGAGGTATATACAAATGAGCGTAAGGCAGAAATGACTATAGTTACAGAGTAGTGATGATGGCACTGACAGAATGATTTGGTATGGGAGGGGGGTGGGAGTCTCAGTCGTATCGTTGCGTACAACCATTCTTCACCTTCAAATGACGACTTAATGCATCAGCTCTGGCAAAGCGTTTCCGACAGTTCGTGCAGACATGAGGCTTGATACCAAGGTGAAGCTTAGCATGTCGATTACGATCGTGCGGACGTGCAAATGCTTTTCCGCAAGAAGGGTCCGGGCATAGAAAAGGTCTCTCAGATGTGTGCGTTCGCATATGTGAAACAAGGTTGTAGTGGCGAGTAAACGTCTTGTTACATCCTTCGTAATGGCATGTCAATGATTTGCGCTTGGAAGAGGCAGGTTTTGATGGTGGCATGGCTTCTTGCGTTAGTGGAACCGTGGTGCCTGCAGTCTGCTGCAGAGGCGCGGAGTACGCCTGATAGGACTGATTATAAAATATTTCAGACTGAGTGGTGGCGGGTTCTAAATTGCCAGTGTATTGATAAGCCAAAGGATATTGTGGTGGTAGAGACGGAGCGTTATGGTACAGGCACGACGATTGGTGTTGAAACTCCTTGTCCATACTGCCAGGTAGAGGATAAAACATGGAAGGCGGTGGGGCATACGACGACGCAGCAGCAACATGACTCATGTCATTGGTCTCCAAGGCAGAAGGAATAGGAGAGAATAATGGAGATGGGTATTCAGGTTGAGTTGAGGTAGTGGAACCTTGATTAAAGCTGTACATGTCGTCTAACTCGTCAGAAAAAAGAGATGGTGATGATACAGAAGCAGGAGGAGTGTAAACAGGAGAAGGAATAACGGATGATGGCCAGACAGGAATACTGTATTGATGAGAGAGATACTCTGTATAGTTCATAGTTTGTTTCTTTTATAAAATGGGTTTTCCCAGAGGAAAGTTCAAGATAAAATGAAATGAAAGGGAAAAGAGGTGCAGAGATGTCAGGTTATTTATTAATTATGGACACTTTGGCAACCTCTGCTTGCTAACAATCAATGGGTTGACAAAAATAGCTCTTTTTGTCGTGAGACGCACAGCCACACCAGCAATAAACTTTGCTGCCAAATAAGCCTTTCGGGATTGGCACTCCGCTGCGTCACACTCCATCAACTTCGGTTGGAAATGGACCGACCGCGTAATGAATCATCACTAAGCTAAGCGCTGAGGCTTCCAACGTTAGGAGTGGCTGAAAAGAGTTTCAGTGCTTCCATATTAGACGACCCGTCGACATGCTCTCCATTTGTCTTAGGTGCACATTTCATCATTGGTCCAGTCTCAGCTTGTTATTTTACACCACTGTTGCTGGGACTTTTGACAAATTGTGGGCAGGCTTTGTCATCTTTTACTCCCCGCTTTCTTGTGACGTGCAACTTCTTGCCTTGAGTTTTTTTTTCTGGCCGTAGGAAATTGCCCGCATTGCATAGCACAACAGAAAGTTTACCCGCCTTATTATCATAGTAACTATGGCTGCTTCACTCGTACGGTCCTCTTTGCGCGCTCTATCAAAGCGTGCTGTACCTTCATTGCCTTTGACAGCTGCACGCATTGCTCCTCGTGCTTCCATTCTCGCTAATGTTCCAGTCCGCCCTTTCTCCATTGGCACACGCGCATGCTTCGGCTCTGGAACCAGTAAGTTCTATTTCCCCACCCCCATAAAAAAATCCCATTATTTCCTAATCTATTTACCGGTTATCAGTTGATAACGAACTCGTACACAAGCTGGATGAGGAGATTCTTTATGAAAAATCCAATGATGAACCTGAACAACCTGGTTTTATTCAAGAGTTTTTGGAAGCCAATTCTTTCAAGGTAAATGTTATGCCTTACGCCATGGCTTTCTTTTACCTTGGTTCTAACCAATTCTTTCATGCAGTTGGAAGATAAACCCGGTATGGACGAAGTCACTCTGACACGCACGTTCGGAAACGAAAAGTATGTTTCACCTTGATTGCTTTGGGAAGACTCTACTAAATTGGACCCTCAACCGAACATTGACTAATTCCTTTTTTCAGGATCCGAGTATTGTTTGCTATTTCGGACATTAACAATGCTGCTGAGGATGACTTTGCTGATGTACCAGCTGACGACGTTGAGGGAGATGAGGAGGATGTTGCCCCAGTTTCCTTCCCCGTTCGTGCCTCTGTCACCGTTGAAAAGGTAAAAGATTCGAAACGGTGGATAAAGCCCTTCATTCGGCACGCATTGAAACTTTCTTTTTTGGCTTAGGATGGAAAGGGTGCTGTCACCATTGACACAGTCGCACAGGATGGCGCAATTGTAATCGAATCCGTTCTTTACTACAAAGATGGAAAGCTGGCCACCGAGCAATCTGCTGAAGCTGATTGGCAAAGACGCGGATTGTACATTGGACCTCAGTTCTCCGAGTTGGATGAAGGTGTACAAACGTTGTTCGAACGTTATCTTGAAGAACGTGGCGTCAACACTGCCCTTGCCAACTTTTTGCCTGACTATGTCGAATACAAGGAGCAGAAAGAGTACTTGCAATGGTTGCAAAATGTCAAGAACTTTGTTTCCGCATAAGCAATACCTCTTGATAAAAACCGGAAATAGCAAATAAACACTTTTTAGGATAGAATGCTGCCTATTCCGAGAATTCACAAAATTGACTGGTGGGGGAACTAATTTTCAGTCAAATTGTTGCATCAGAAACCTCTCCCAAATAGCTTGATTCTTCGGAGAACGATAAGCCGTCCGGGTGTCCTGATTCTATGGTGTAATCAATGTCCTCCTGGTCACTACTGTGGCTTTCAGCTTCATCATGGGGGGATTCTGTATCTGAAATAACCGGAGGTTCCACTTTGTTCGATAGTGGCTGTGTGTCTTCCTGGGAACCTTCTAAGAAGTGATGTGGAAAATTGATCTGGAATGGGAACTTCCCCTGTAATTACAATGTGATTCGATTTAGCATGATTTGTAAACACTATATGTTCCAAGAGGCTAAAGCTGTGCTATTACTGGAAGTAGGCTGATGATATCCTTATGGGATACTTCAACCTTGTGTTTCAATGGTAGCAACTTGGTGCCCAGTAAGCTTGGGTTTTCTGAAAGCTGGTGTGTAAAAATGCAATATCAATCACGAGGTCGGTATTCAAGACTCTTATCAGCGGTGTCCAACTCTACTCACTCTCTCCGCGAAACAGCGCCCGTCCCTTAGAGCTTCGAGTTGTACTGCAGTGATGGTCAACGCGAATTACATAATCTCGGTTTAGTATAGTAGATCTTACCCTGCTTTCGACTAACAGTGCGATCTTGTATACCAAAGGGATCTCCGCGACCAAGGATTAACGTGGATTCAGCGTCAAATTCAAAACTCTTGTTCGTTGTTAGATCCACCACTTCGAATTTGTACATGGTCATTCCAAGGGATTAATAAAGGGTTTAAGGTTTATTTACCAAATTATTAATTGTCTGCTTTCAAATCAATTGTTTGCAAGCCTCGGTGCCACATTATGATTGCTCAGGAACGCATCTTATCCATGTCACACCGACATCCGTTTTGGTCCAGCCAAGTTTTTTGAACATACTTTCACTTGCACTATTGAAGTTCTCAATAACGGCTTGGTTATATAATTGGTAATTAGCTTGAAGATCTTTAAATCTTTGCGCTTGCTTTTGGCATAGAGAGTTGACGACAACTTGTGCCAAACCCAAGCGTCTCCATTCTGGTCGGACGTGAAGCGCAGCAATGCAACCTTGAAGACAGTGAGAACATTAGAGAGTTACCTTTCATCGCATCAGGATTCTTTGGTTGAGCTCCAACTTACCATCAGCATGCGTACATGCCCAAGCAACCATCTCTCCATCCTTTTTTCTTAATACACTTGATAGCTTGCAGCATTCAATAACGTAAGCCGGATCAAACGGTACCTTGTTGGATGTCCTGATCTAAGCGGTGTTTCATACGTGTAAGAAAAGGCAAAGAGTAGCACCGTATCACATCCCATAAACACATACCAATTCAGCATCATGCTCGGTGGCATCGTCCACCCTTAATTCTTCCCCATTAACAGTAAGTGTTTGCAAAGCCTCTGTTTCCAAATAATTTTCAATAGGGCAAACATAGCGTACGCACGGTCCGTTGTAGCCAAGATTGAACAGCTTATAGAGGACGGGACACCAAAGGAGAGAAATTCCATGAAGAAACCGGCCATCTGTACCGTATCCAAGTGTCTGCACAGCTCGTCCTAACAGTGTTTGGCTTGTTTCATAAATAGATCTAGCGCTCTCAGAGGCAAACTGGAAGTCTCCTTTTTCTAAGCCAATCTCATCTTCGCCATTCCAAACAGGGTTTTCCTGATTGAGGTAGGCTTCGGTACTGACAAAAGGTCGCAGGCGATCTATTTCTTTGCATATGATCACCACCGGCTCCTTGGTAGGCGCAGTGGATAAATCAGGCTGAGAGCTATAAATGTCAAATGAGCCCAGTCCAGGGAGATTCCCAGCGTGCACTCGAGTCAGCCATGTCAAGATGGCTGCGGAATAGGGGAGGTATTGGGCTAAGAAAATTTTGACCGTTCCGTATTCGGATTCGTCTATACGATGCATATCAGTATCCATTGGAGCCATATATTCGAATCGAGAGTGCCTCAGGTACAAAGTATAATGGTTGACGGCCGAAATAAATCCCAAAGTCAGTCCATTGTCAAAATAAGTCTCAACCGTCGACTGAGCCAATCATGTCTGGTCGCCGTGAAAAACTGCATGTTGAACGCTATTGCTGGGCAGAGCAAGGTCAAACTGCTTGCAAATACTTTCATTCCTCCCTCAATTCTTTATCTTGACGATGCATGGAGCCGTTCAGGAAGCCCATCCCTTCCACAGGACGAGCTGTGACATCTTTCTTACATATGGATTTTTACCACTGGTTTACAGAGAAGGTATATATGAAGCATCCCTTTGGCTACATTACAAGCAAGGGAACAGTAAGCAGTGATATGCAAAGCATTCGTGTCGAATGAGCACAAGCTCTTTTTAACGTCTTGTTACCAAACGGCTATATGCATCAAGGCAATGGCATAATAGATCGAGCAAGGTATTCTAATTACAACTTGCGGTACAAAATCAGCCATAATTTCGAAATACATAGCTTAGTTTATGTAAATTAGCATTTTTTTCATTTTCTGGTAGGAAAAAGAGCAACATGTGCAAAACTGGTACTCAGGTGACTTTCGTCTGCCAAGTTTGCAATTTCCACCGCTTTTTCCACGTCTCTCTTTCCCATTTTTTTTTGGTGCTCAACCGTCAAATCCTCCACCGGCCATCGCCCCCATTTGACAGCTGGAGAAGCAATATGGGAAATTGCAGTAGCTGTTGCCAGAATTGCTGGGCAAGTAAGTGAAGTAAAGCTCGTCATGGGGAGCATGAAATCTACGCCATCTTCTAATCCATACCATGTTTGACTTTTCAAAGAACGAAGTCGAACAGGACTCTATGAGCCGCTACTACAGGAGAATGAGCGACATGCTATAGCTGAACTCTTACAATACTTGGAAAGTATGTCTCATTCGCACCCATGGGGCCCGGGACCATAAGTTTTTGGCAAAATCCTGCGCACGCAGTTTCATAAAGACCACCATGTGCTAACGTAATCCTTACCACACTAGATCGATCAGAAACTAATTTCTTTGACGGGGATCCTCTACGCGCTTTGTCGACGTTGGCGTACTCAGATAATGTGGATCTTCAGAGATCAGCTGCACTTGCCTTTGCAGAGATAACTGAAAAAGGTTGGCTGTCGTCTGTCATTTATAGTACGTGCGCTGTCCACTCAACGTGAATCTTTGATTTAGATGTTCGTAAAGTCGGTCGCGATACGCTGGAACCCATCATGTTTTTATTGCAGTCTCATGACGTTGAAGTTCAAAGAGCCGCCAGCGCCGCTCTAGGTAATTTGGCTGTCAATGGTACGTACGATACATTCAAGCAAAAATACATGGCTGGTGATAGCGACTAATCCATCCCACTGCTAGCGGAGAATAAGCTTCTCATTGTCAAACTGGGAGGTTTGGATCCACTTATTCGCCAAATGGGTAGTCCAAACGTCGAAGTTCAATGTAATGCGGTTGGGTGCATCACAAACCTTGCGACACATGGTAAGGAATTTTTTTTTTTTTGTAAAAGAGTGTGCACCCTTTTATCAAGACATGAACATGAATCAACTTTGCAGATGAGAACAAGGCAAAGATTGCAAAGTCAGACGCTCTCCGACTACTGGTTGATCTAGCACGTTCAAAAGACAAAAGAGTTCAAAGAAATGCTACTGGCGCCCTCTTGAACATGACCCATTCACGTAAGAATGATGTCTACTTTTATGCTGCACCCCCTTTCTTTTCGTAGGCTACCAGTATTGATAAATTACCCCACTACAGAGGAAAATCGTCAGCAGCTTGTCAATGCCAATGCTATCCCCGTCCTCACCAGTTTACTCAATTCCGACGACCAGGATGTACAATACTACTGCACCACTGCATTAAGCAACATTGCTGTTGATGGTAAGGAATTTGATCAGAGTGCTAGTAAAGTCCGTGATAACTGACCAAAGTGCCATGTCCAAAACAGCTGCAAATAGAAAAAAATTAGCCCAGTCCGACTCAAGGTTGGTGCAATCGTTGATATCTTTGATGGACGCGAGGAGTCTCAAAGTTCAATGTCAAGCCGCTTTGGCGCTGCGGAATCTGGCATCCGATGGTAAGTTGAGAAGCATAGACACGTCATGCGCTGGCAAATTTTTTTTTTCTTATCGTATTTTTGCCACTAGAAAAATACCAGCTCGAAATCGTTCGGTTGAAAGGACTACCGCCTTTGTTACGATTGTTAAAAACTCGATCTTTGGCTCTCATCCTATCATCCGTGGCGTGCATCAGAAATATCTCCATTCACACAGCCAATGAGTCGCCTATTATAGATGCTGGGTTTGTGGACCCGTTGATTGGACTGCTATCATATGACGACAATGAAGAAGTTCAGTGCCATGCCATATCTACTCTTCGCAACCTTGCTGCCAGCTCAGAGCGCAACAAACGGGCTATTGTGGATGCCGGTGCTGTAGAGCGTATTAAGGAATTGGTGAACACCGTTCCTGTTAGCGTTCAGAGTGAAATGACAGCTGCTATTGCTGTGCTTGCGCTTTCTGACGAACTCAAGCCTAGATTATTGAACATGGGCATTCTCTCGGTGCTTGTATCCTTAACCAACAGTTCCAATCTCGAAGTTCAAGGCAATTCGGCGGCTGCTATTGGTAACCTAAGCTCTAAAGGTAAAACCCCGAAACTTTTCAGACGTTTGATGGTGTCGTGATGGTTCTAATGCCATGTTTGCCTTGTTAGTCAAAGACTACGCGCCTTTTATCAAGGTTTGGGAATCACCTAATGGTGGGCTCCACGCCTACCTTGTTTCTTTCTTAGATGAAGGTCAGGATACCGCATTTCAACACATCGGCGTATGGACATTGGTTCAATTTTTGGAAGGTGGAGGTAAGGGGGGTTTTTTTGTTGTCACCTCGGATCAGAATGGTTGAAGCTAATGCGATTTTTGTAGATAAAGAATTGATCAAAAAATTAAGCAAAGCGCAAGATCTTGTTCAGTCTATTTCAAGAATTGCAAGCATGGGAGCTGAGGAAGACAGCACTTTATTGAACGGTGGCGATGAAGATAATTTGGACGACGCCGATGCTGACGTTCACGAACTAGCCAAGCGAGTGATCAACGTCATTGGATCAGACGCATCCAAGGGGTCTAAAAAGTCTGCTGGCAAGAAACAACGATAACGCAATCTCTACTAATTATTTTCCCCCAAGGGCAGTAGCTATACCTGTTTCTCTGCCATCTATGACCTGAATGGCCTCACGTACGATATACCCGGGCGTTGGGCTCAAACTTTTTTTTTTTTTTTTT